>NC_080107.1:57218263-57390763 GCF_950005125.1 Chionomys nivalis
TTCAGCGGGTCGCCACATCTGATCTGAGGTCGCGGTTCCAGAGGAAAGAGCGTGCCGTGGCGCGCGTGTGTGTGTGTGTGCACGGGGCCTGCCGCCCGGCACGGAGGCGGAGACAAGAGAGGAGAAACGGGGCCCCTCCCCTCGGGAGGGAGGGGACCGTGGCGACGACGGCACAGAGGGGGGGGAACACGTGCCGGAAACCCGTTATGAGAGGCGGACGGGCCGCCAAAGAGGAGAAGGGGAGGGGGGCGGGCGACGGTCGCCCGCTCCGTCCCTCCCACGACCCCCACACGCGCACGGTCCGCCCGGCAAGGACATTGGGGCCTGCGACGACGGGTGCAACCCTCAAGCGCCTCCCCTCTCTCTCTCCGCGGGCCTCGCCCCGCCAGCTGCTCCCCAAGAAGAGCTCGCATCGGGAGCCAAGGGACACCGCAGCGTCCCGCGGGCCGGCGCCGGAGCGGGCACCCCCGGGGTGCGGAAGGCGGAGGAGAAACAGCAGAGACGGAGGGCGGGAGACGCGGGATCAGAACCGCGACGCTCGCCCCTTCGAGGGGCGCGGCCGCGGCGCGAGCCCGGCCAAACCTCGCGGGCACGTGCTGCGCGAAGACGCTCCGAGACGGAGCGAGCGGCGGGACGCATCCCGGTGGGGAGAGGAACGGGATCGAGGGAAGGTACGTCGACATCCCGCGAGAGCCCCGGGACCGACACGCTGCTGCCCCGTGAGGGCGGACGTCCGCGTCCTATCCCAAACGACCACATGCTCACACCCGAGTCGGGCGCCACACGCCCCTCCAGGCCACCCCCGCTCGCAACTCTTCTCTCTCTGGCTCTACGCGCACCAGGCAGCGGCGGCGTCGATGAAGGCGGCGGACGCGGCTGTGGCAGCCGCGGCGACCGCGGGTCCTCCCTCGCCTCCGACACCCGTCCCCAAACACACGAGAGCCTCTTTTTCGCCACGTGGATACCAGTCGACCGGCACGCGGGGGCGCGACCCAGGGCCGGACGCGTCCCCCGCCCCACCCCTCGATGCCTGGACCTCATGAAGAGTTCCCCACCGGGCACGGCCAGGGGAACAGAGGAGGCACGGGGAACAGGAAGGGAGGGAGAGAGCGCTGACGAGGGTGGCTCGCGAGCGGGAACAGAGGAGCAGGGGGGAACAAAAAGGACCCAAGGTAAGGGGGGCGGGCTCGCAAGCGAGGGAGGCGCGCGGAGGCACCACCGGAGCACGACCACAACTGACAACGACGCCGGCACACGTCTGAACTTGTACTGAGAAAAGGAACACTTATCTCAGTTCTAAAAATGCTTTCAGACGTAGCAAACAACTGCTTGCCTTTACAAAGAAACACATGTGCCTTTGGTACTGGAGCTTTCTTGAAATTAGTAAACTTTCAAAAGAACGCAATTACGTTCCAAAGTAAAGCTTGTTCTGAAAAAGAAAACAGATCTCAGTTCTAACAATGCCCTCACATGTAGGAAACAACTGCTTGTCTTTACAAAGAAACACATGTGCGTTTCTTACTAAAGCTCTCGTGAAATTAATAAATTTTCAAAGAACGCTATTATCCTTCAAAGTAAAGCTTGTTCTGAGAAAAGTAACACTGATCAGTTCTAACAATGCCCTCACACGTAGCAAACAACTGCTTCTATTTACAAAGAAACACATGTGCATTTCTTAATAAAGCTTTCGTGAAATTAATAAACTTTCAAAGAATGCGATTATCTTTCAAACTAAAGTGTGTACTGAGAAAAGGAACACTGATCTCAGTTCTAACAGTGCTTTCACACGTAGCAAACCACTGCTTGTCTTTACAAAGAAACACATGTGCGTTTCTTAATAAATCTTTCATGATATTAATAAACTTTTAAAGAACAGGATTATCTTTCAAAGTAAAGCTTGTACTGAGAAAAGGAACACTGATTTCAGTTCTAACAATGCTTTCACACGTAGCAAACAACTGCTTGTCTTTACAAAGAAAAACATGTGTGTTTGGTACTGGAGCTTTCTTGAAATTAGTAAACGTTGTAAAGAACGCAATTATCTATCAAAGTAAAGCTTGTACTGAGAAAAGGAACAGTGATCTCAGTTCTAACAATGCTTTCACACTTAGCAAACAAATGCTTGTCTTTACAAAGAAACACATGTGCGTTTCTTACTAACGCTTTCATGAAATTAATAAACTTTCAAAAGAACGCGATTATCTTTCAAAGTGAAGGTTGTACTCAGAAAAGGAACACTGATCTCAGTTCTAACAATGCTTTAAAACGTAAGAGACAACTGCTTGCCTTTACAAGAAAACACATGTGCGTTTGGTACTGTAGCTTTCTTGAAATTAGTAAACTTTCAAAAGAACACGATTATCTATCAAAGTAAAGCTTGTACTGAGAAAAGGAACACTGATCTCTGTTCTAACAATGCTTTCACACGTAGCGTACAACTGCTCGTCTTTACAAACAAACACATATATGTTTCTTACTAAAGCTTTCGTGAAATTAATAAACTTTCAAAAGAATGCGATTATCTTTCAAAGTAAAGCTTGTTCTGAAAAAGAAAACAGATCTCAGTTCTAACAATTCCCTGACATGTAGCAAACAACTGCTTGTCTTTACAAAGAAACACATGTGCGTTTCTTACTAAAGCTCTCGTGAAATTAATAAATTTTCAAAGAACGCGATTATCTTTCAAAGTAAAGCTTGTACCGAGAAAAGGAACACTGATCTCAGTTCTAACAATGCTTTCACACGTAGCAAACAACTGCTTGTCTTTACAAAAAATACATGTGTGTTTCTTACTTAAGCTTTCGTGAATATAATAAACTTTCAAAAGAACGCGATTATCTTTCAAAGTAAAGCTTGTACTGAGAAAAGGAACACTGATCTCAGTTCTAACAATGCTTTAAAACATAAGATACAACTGCTTGCCTTTCCAAAAAAACACATGTGCATTTGGTACTGTAGCATTTTTGAAATTAGTAAATTTTCAAAGAACACGATTATCTATCAAAGTAAAGCTTGTACTGAGAAAAGGAACACTGATCTCTGTTCTAACAATGCTTTCACACGTAGCGTACAACTGCTTGTCTTTACAAAGAAACACATATATGTTTCTTACTAAAGCTTTCGTGAAATTAATAAACTTTCAAAAGAATGCGATTTTCTTTCAAAGTAAAGCTTGTTCTGAAAAAGAAAACAGATCTCAGTTCTAACAATTCCCTGACATGTAGCAAACATCTGCTTGTCTTTACAAAGAAACACATGTGCGTTTCATACTAAAGCTCTCGTGAAATTAATAAATTTTCAAAGAACGCTATTATCTTTCAAAGTAAAGCTTGTACTGAGAAAAGGAACACTGATCGCAGTTCTCACAATGCTTTCACATGTAGCAAACAACTGCTTGTCTTTACAAAGAAACACATGTGCGTTTCTTACTAAACCTTTCATAAAATAAATAAACGTTCTAAAGAATGCGATTATCTTTCAAAGTAAAGCTTGTACTGAGAAAAGGAACACTGATCGCAGTTCTCACAATGCTTTCACACGTAGCAAACAACTGCTTCTCTTTACAAAGAAACACATGTGCATTTCTTAATAAAGCTTTCGTGAAATTAATAAACTTTCAAAGAATGCGATTATCTTTCAAACTAAAGTGTGTACTGAGAAAAGGAACACGGATCTCAGTTCTAACAGTGCTTTCACACGTAGCAAACAATTGCTTGCCTTTACAAAGAAACACATGTGCATTTGTTACTAGAGCTTTGTTGAAATTAATAAACTTACAAAAGAACTTGATTATCTTTCAAAGTAAAGCATGTACTGAGAAAAGGAACACTGATCTCAGTTCTAACAATGCTTTCACATGTAGTAAACAACTGCTTGTCTTTACAAAGAAACACTTGTGCGTTTCTTACTAAAGCTTTCGGGAAATTAAATAACTTTCAAAAGAACACCATTATCTTTCAAAGTAAAGCTTGTTCTGAGAAAAGGAACACTGATCTTAGTTCTAACAATGCCCTCACCTGTAGCAAAAAACAGCTTGTCTTTACAAAGAAACACATGTGTGTTTCTTACTAAAGATTTCGTGAAATTAATAAACTTTCAAAAGAACGCGATTATCTTTCAAAGTAAAGCTTGTACTGAGAAAAGGAACCCTGATCTCAGTTCTAACAATGCTTTCACACGTAGCAAACAACTGCTTGTCTTTACAAAAAATACATGTGTGTTTCTTACTTAAGCTTTCGTGAATATAATAAACTTTCAAAAGAACGCGATTATCTTTCAAAGTAAAGCTTGTACTGAGAAAAGGAACACTGATCTCAGTTCTAACAATGCTTTAAAACATAAGATACAACTGCTTGCCTTTCCAAAAAAACACATGTGCATTTGGTACTGTAGCATTTTTGAAATTAGTAAATTTTCAAAGAACACGATTATCTATCAAAGTAAAGCTTGTACTGAGAAAAGGAACCCTGATCTCTGTTCTAACAATGCTTTCACACGTAGCGTACAACTGCTTGTCTTTACAAAGAAACACATATATGTTTCTTACTAAAGCTTTCGTGAAATTAATAAACTTTCAAAAGAATGCGATTATCTTTCAAAGTAAAGCTTGTTCTGAAAAAGAAAACAGATCTCAGTTCTAACAATTCCCTGACATGTAGCAAACATCTGCTTGTCTTTACAAAGAAACACATGTGCGTTTCTTAATAAAGCTCTCGTGAAATTAATAAATTTTCAAAGAACGCTATTATCTTTCAAAGTAAAGCTTGTACTGAGAAAAGGAACACTGATCGCAGTTCTCACAATGCTTTCACATGTAGCAAAAAACTGCTTGTATTTACAAAGAAACACATGTGCGTTTCTTACTAAACCTTTCATAAAATAAATAAACGTTCTAAAGAATGCGATTATCTTTCAAAGTAAAGCTTGTTCTGAGAAAAGTAACACTGATCAGTCATAACAATGCCCTCACACGTAGCAAACAACTGCTTCTCTTTACAAAGAAACACATGTGCATTTCTTAATAAAGCTTTCGTGAAATTAATAAACTTTCAAAGAATGCGATTATCTTTCAAACTAAAGTGTGTACTGAGAAAAGGAACACTGATCTCAGTTCTAACAGTGCTTTCACACGTAGCAAACAATTGCTTGCCTTTACAAAAAACACATGTGCATTTGTTACCAGAGCTTTGTTGAAATTAATAAACTTACAAAAGAACTTGATTATCTTTCAAAGTAAAGCATGTACTGAGAAAAGGAACACTGATCTCAGTTCTAACAATGCCCTCACCCGTAGCAAAAAACAGCTTGTCTTTACAAAGAAACACATGTGTGTTTCTTACTTAAGCTTTCGTGAATATAATAAACTTTCAAAAGAACGCGATTATCTTTCAAAGTAAAGCTTGTACTGAGAAAAGGAACACTGATCTCAGTTCTAACAATGCTTTAAAACATAAGATACAACTGCTTGCCTTTCCAAAAAAAACACATGTGCGTTTGGTACTGTAGCTTTTTTGAAATTAGTAAATTTTCAAAGAACACGATTATCTATCAAAGTAAAGCTTGTACTGAGAAAAGGAACACTGATCTCTGTTCTAACAATGCTTTCACACGTAGCAAACAACTGCTTGTCTTTACAAAGAAACACATATATGTTTCTTACTAAAGCTTTCGTGAAATTAATAAACTTTCAAAAAAATGTGATTATCTTTCAAAGTAAAGCTTGTACTGAGAAAAAGAACACTGATCTCAGTTCTAACAATGCTTTCACACTTAGCAAACAACTGCTTGTCTTTACAAAGAAACACGTGCGTTTCTTACTAAAGCTTTCGGGAAATTAAGAAACTTTCAAAAGAACGCAATAATGTTTAAAAGTAAAGCTTGTACTGAGAAAAGGAACACTGATCTCAGTTCTAACAAAGCTTTCACAAGTAGCAAACAATTGCTTGCCTTTACGAAAACACATGCGCGTTTCTTACTAAAGCTTTTGTGAAATTAATAAACATTCAAATGACCGCAATTATCTTTCAAAGTAAAGCTTGTACTGAGAAAAGGAACACTGATCTCAGTTCTAACAATGCTTTCACACGTAGCAAACTCCTGCTTGTCTTTACAAAGAAACACATGCGCGTTTCTTACTAAAGCTTTTGTGAAATTAATAAACATTAAAAAGACCGCGATTATCTTTCAAAGTAAAGCTTGAACTGAGAAAAGGAACACTGATCTCAGTTCTAACAATGCTTCCACCTGTATCAAACAACTACATGTCTTTACAAAGAAACACATGTGCGTTTCTTACTAAAGCTTTCTTGAAATTAATAAACTTTCAAAAGAATGCTATTGTCTTTCAAATTAAAGCTTGTACTGAGAAAAGGAACACTGATCGCAGTTCTAACAATGCTTTCACACGTAGCAAACAACTGCTTGTCTTTACACAGAATCACATGTGCCTTGGTACTGGAGCATTCTTGAAATTAGTTAACTGTCAAATGAACGTAATTATCTTTCATAGTAAAGCTTGTACTGAGAAAAGGAACACTGATCTCAGTTCTAACAATGCTTCCACACCTAGCAAACAATTGCTTGTCTTTACAAAGAAACACATGTGCGTTTCTTACTAAAGCTTTTGTGAAATTAATAAACTTTCAAAAGAACAGGATTATCTTTCAAATTAAAGATGGTACTGAGAAAAGGAACACTGATCTCAATTCTAACAATGCTTTCACACGTAGCAAACAACTGCTTGTCTTTACAAAGAAACACATGTTCGTTTCTTACTAAAGCTTTCTTCAAATTAATAAACTTCCAAAGAACGCTATTGTCTTTCAAATTAAAACTTGTACTGAGAAAAGGAACACTGATCAGAGTTCTAACAATGCTTTCACACGTAGCAAACAACTGCTTGTCTTTACAAAGAAACACATGTTCCTTTGGTACTGGCAATCTTGAAATTAGCTAACTTTCAAATGAACGCAATTATCTTTATTAGTAAAGCTTGTACTTAGAAAAGGAACACTGATCTCTGTTCTAACAATGCTTTCCCACCTAGGAAACAACTGCTTCTCTTTAAAAAGAAACACATGTGCGTTTCTTACTAAAGCTTTCGTGAAATTAATAACCTTTCCAAAGAACGCGATTATCTTTCAAAGTAAACTTGTGCTGAGAAAAGGAACACTGATCTCAGTTCTAACAATGCTTTAAAACGTAGGAAACAATTGATTGCCTTTACAAGAAACACTTGTGTGTTTGGAGTGGAGCTTTCTTGAAATTAGTAAACTTTCCAAAGAACACGATTGACTTTTAAATTAAAGCTTGTACTAGCAAAGGAAGGCTGATCTCTGTTCTAACAATGCTTTCAGAAGTAGCAAACAACTGCTTGTCTTTACAAAGAAACACATGTGCGTTTCTTAATAAAGCTTTCATGAAATTAATAAACTTTCAAAAGAAAGCGATTCTCTTTCAAAGTATACCTTGGACTGAGAAAAGGAATACTGATCTTAGGTCTAACAAACCTTTCGAGGGCAGCAAACAACTTCTTGCCTTTACAAAGAAACACATGTGCGATTGGTACTGGAGCTATCTTTAAATTAGTAAACATTAAAAAAAAACGCAATTATTTTTCAAAGTAAGGCATGTACAGAGATAAGGAACACTGGTCTCAGTTCTATAAATGCTTTCACTCGTTGCAAACAACTGCTTGTCTTTACAAAAAACATGTGCGTTTGTTACTGGAGCTATCTTGAAATTAGTAAACTTTCAAAAGAACGCTATTATCTTTCAAAGTAAAGCTTGTACTGAGAAAAGGAACGCTGATCGCAGTTCTAACAATGCTTTCACATGCAGCAAACTACTGCTTGTCTTTACAAAGAAACATATGTGCGATTTTTACTAAAGCTTTCATAAAATTTATAAACTTTCAAAACAATGCAATTATCTTTCAAAGTAATGCTTGTTCTGAGAAAAGTAACACTGATCAGTTCTAACAATGCCCTCACACGTAGCAAACAACTGCTTCACTTTACAAAGAAACACATGTGCGTTTCTTAATAAAGCTTTCGTGAAATTAATAAACGTTCAAAAGAACGCAATAATATTTAAAAGTAAAGCTTGTACTGAGAAAAGGAACACTGATCTCAGTTCTAACAATGCTTTCACAAGTAGCAAACAATTGCTTGCCTTTATGAAGAAACACATGCGCGTTTCTTACTAAAGCTTTTGTGAAATTAATAAACATTCAAATGACCGCGATTATCTTTCAAAGTAAAGCTTGTACTGAGAAAAGGAACACTGATCTCAGTTCTAACAATGCTTTCACACGTAGCAAACTACTGCTTGTCTTTACAAAGAAACACATGCGCGTTTCTTACTAATGCTTTGTGAAATTAATAAACATTCAAAAGACCGCGATTATCTTTCAAAGTAAAGCTTGAACTGAGAAAAGGAACACTGATCTCAGTTCTAACAATGCTTCCACACGTATCAAACAACTGCATGTCTTTACAAAGAAACACATGTGCGTTTCTTACTAAAGCTTTCTTGAAATTAATAAACTTTCAAAAGAACGCTATTGTCTTTCAAAGTAAAGCTTGTACTGAGAAAAGGAACACTGATCGCAGTTCTAACAATGCTTTCACACGTAGCAAACAACTGCTTGTCTTTACACAGAATCACATGTGCCTTGGTACTGGAGCATTCTAGAAATTAGTTAACTGTCAAATGAACGTAATTATCTTTCACAGTAAAGCTTGTACTGAGAAAAGGAACACTGATCTCAGTTCTAACAATGCTTCCACACCTAGCAAACAACTGCTTGTCTTTACAAAGAAATACATGTGCGTTTCTTACTAAAGCTTTCGTGAAATTAATAAACTTTCAAAAGAAAGCGATTATCTTTCAAAATAAAGCTTGTACTGAGATAAGGAACACTGATCTCAGTTCTAACAATGCATTCACACGTAGCAAACAACTGCTTGTCTTTACAAAGAAACACATGTGCCTTTGGTACTGGATCACTCTTGAAATTAGTTAACTTTCAAATGAACGCAATTATCTTTCTTAGCAAAGCTTGTACTGAGAAAAGGAACACTGAACTCAGTTCTAACAATACTTTCACACCTAGGAAACAACTGCTTGTCTTTAAAAAGAAACACGTGTGCGTTTCTTCCTAAAGCTTTCGTGAAATTAATAAACTTTCCAAAGAATGCAATTATCTTTAAAAGTAAACTTTTGCTGAGAAAAGGAACAGTGATCTCAGTTCTAACAATGCTTTAAAACGTAGGAAACAACTGATTGCCTTTAAAAAGAAACACATGTGTGTTTGGACTGGAGCTTTCTTGAAATTAGTAAACTTTCAAAAGAACATGATAATCTTCCAAATTAAAGCTTGTACTGAGAAAGGGAACACTGATCTCAGTTCTAACAATGCTTCCACACCAAGCAAACAACTGCTTGTCTTTACAAAGAAACACATGTGCGTTTCTTACTAAAGCTTTCGTGAAATTAATAAACTTTCAAAAGAACGCGATTATCTTTCAAAGTAAAGCTTGTACTGAGAAAAGGAACACTGATCTCAGTTCTAACAATGCATTCCCAAGTAGCAAACAATAGCTTGTCTTTACAAGGAAACACAAGTGCGTTTTTTACTAAAGCTTTTGTGATATAATAAACTTTCAAAAGAACGTGAATATCTTTCAAAGTAAGGTTAGTACTGAGAAAAGTAACAATAATCTCAGTTCTAACAATGCGTTCACATGTAGCAAACAACTGCTTGTCTTTACAAAGAAACACATGTGCCTTTGGTACTGGATCACTCTTGAAATTACTTAACTTTCAAATGAACGCAATTATCTTTCTTAGTAAAGATTGTACTGAGAAAAGGAACACTGATCTCAGGTCTAACAATGCTTTCACACCTAGGAAACAACTGCTTGGCTTTAAAACGAAACACATGTGCCTTTCTTCCTAAAACTTTCGTCAAATTAATAAACTTTACAAAGAATGCGATTATCTATCAAAGTAAACTTGTCCTGAGAAAAGGAACAGTGATCTCAGTTCTAACAATGCTTTAAAACGTAGGAAACAACTGCTTGCCTTTATAAAGAAACACATGTGCGTTTGGTACTAGAGCTTTCGTGAAATTAATAAACTTTGAAAGAAAGCAATAATCTTTCAAAGTAAAGCTCGTATTGAAAAAAGGAACAATGATCTCAGTTCTAACAATGCTTTCACACGTAGCTAACAACTGCATGCCTTTACAAAGAAACACATGTGTGTTTCTTAATAAAGCTTTTGTGAAATTAATAAACATTCAAAAGACCGCGATTATCTTTCAAGGTAAAGCTTGAACTGAGAAAAGGAACACTGATCTCAGTTCTAACAATGCTTTCACACGTATCAAAAAACTGCATGTCTTTACAAAGAAACACATGTGCGTTTTTTACTAAAGCTTTCTTGAAATTAATAAACTTTCAAAAGAACGCTATTGTCTTTCAAAGTAAAGCTTGTACTGAGAAAAGGAACACTGATCGCAGTTCTAACAATGCTTTCACACGTAGCAAACAACTGCTTGTCTTTACAAAGAATCACATGTGCCTTGGTACTGGAGCATTCTTGAAATTAGTTAACTGTCAAATGAACGTAATTATCTTTCATAGTAAAGCTTGTAATGAGAAAAGGAACACTGATCTCAGTTGTAACAATGCTTCCACACCTAGCAAACAACTGCTTGTCTTTACAAAGAAACACATGTACTAAAGCTTTCGTGAAATTAATTAACATTCCAAAGAACGCGATTATCTTTCAAAGTAAACTTGTGCTGAGAAAAGGAACAGTGATCTCAGTTCTAACAATGCTTTAAAACGTAGAAAACAACTGATTGCCGTTACAAAGAAACACATGTGTGTTTGGACTGGAGCTTTCTTGAAATTAGTAAACTTTCAAAAGAACACGATTATCTTCCAAATTAAAGCTTGTACTGAGAAAGGGAACACTGATCTCAGTTCTAACAATGCTTTCACACTTAGCAAACAACTGCTTGTCTTTACAAAGAAACACATGTGCGTTTCTTACTAAAGCTTTTTTGAAATAAATAAACTTTCAAAAGAACGCGATGACCTTTCAAAGTAAAGCTTTTACTGAGAAAAGAAACACTGATCTCAGTTCTAACAATGCTTTCACATGTAGCAAACAACAGCTTGTCTTTACAAAGACACAGATGTGCATTTCTTACTAAAGCTTTTTTGAAATTAATAAACTTTCAAAAGAAGGTAATTATCTATCAATATAAAGCTTGTACTGAGAAAAAGAACACTGATCTTAGTTCTAAAAATGCCGTCACACGTAGCAAACAACTGCTTGTCTTTATAAAGAAACACATGTACGTTTCTTACTAAATCTTTCTTAAAATTAATAAACTTTCAAAAGAATGCGATTATCTTTCAAAATAAAGCGTGTACTGAGAAAAGGAACGCTGATTTCAGTTCTAACCATGCTTTCACACTTAGCAAACAACTGCTTGTCTTTATAAAGAAACACATGTACGTTTCTTCCTAAAGGTTTCTTGAAATTAATAAACTTTCAAAAGAACGTGATTATCTTCAAAATTAAAGCTTGTACTGAGAAAGGGAACACTGATCTCAGTTCTAACAATGCTTTCACACTTAGCAAACAACTGCTTGTCTTTACAAAGAAATACATGTGCATTTCTTAATAAAGCTTTCGTAAAATTAATAAACTTTCAAAAGAACGACATTACCTTTCAAAGTAAATTTTGTACTTAGAAAAGGAACACTTCTCTCAGTTCTAACAATGCTTTCATACGTAGCAAACAACTGCTTGCCTTTACAAAGAAACACATGTGCGTTTGGAACTAGAGCTTTCTTGAAATTAATAAACTTTCAAAGAAAGCGATAATCTTTCAAAGTAAAGCTCATACTGAAAAAAGGAACAATGATCTCAGTTCTAACAATGCTTTCACACGTAGCTAACAACTGCATGCCTTTACAAAGAAACACATGTGCGTTTGGTACTGGAGCTTTCTTGAAATTAGTAAACTTTCCAAAGAACGCGATTATCTTTCAAAGTAAACTTGTGCTGAGAAAAGGAACACTGATCTCAGTTCTAACAATGATTTCACACGTAGCAAAAAACTGCTTGTCTTTACAAAGAAACACATGTGCGTTTCTTACTAAAGCTTTCTTCAAATTAATAAACTTCCAAAGAACGCTATTGTCTTTCAAATTACAACTTGTACTGAGAAAAGGAACACTGATCGGAGTTCTAACAATGCTTTCACACGTAGCAAACAACTGCTTGTCTTTACAAAGAAACACATGTGCCTTGGTACTGGAGCACACTTGAAATTAGTTAACTTTCAAATGAACGCAATTATCTTTCTTAGTAAAGCTTGTACTGAGAAAAGGAACACTGATCTCAGTTCTAACAATGCTTTCACACCTAAGAAAAAACTGCTTGTCTTTAAAAAGAAACACATGTGCGTTTCTTACTAAAGCTTTCGTGAAATTAATAAACTTTCCAAAGAACGCGATTATCTTTCAAAGTAAACTTGTGCTGAGAAAAGGAACACTGATCTCAGTTCTAACAATGCTTTAAAACTTAGGAAACAACTGATTGCCTTTACAAAGAAACACATGTGTGTTTGGACTGAAGCTTTCTTGAAATTAGTTAACTTTCAAAAGAACACGATTGTCTTTCAAATTAAAGCTTCTACTAGCAAAGGAAGGATGATCTCTGTTCTAACAATGCTTTCAGAAGTAGCAAACAACTGTTTGTTTTTACAAAGAAACATATGTACGTTTCTTCCTAAAGGTTTCGTGAAATTAATAAACTTTCAAAGAAAGCGATAATCTTTCAAAGTAAAGCTCGTAATCAAAAAAGGAACAATGATCTCAGTTCTAACAATGCTTTCACACGTAGCAAAAACTGCTTGTCTTTACAAAGCAACACATGTGCGTTCCTTATTAAAGCTTTCGAGAAATTAATAAACTTTCAAAAGAACACGATCATCTTTCGAAGTAAAGCTTGTACTGAGAAAAGGAACACTGATCTCAGTTCTAACAATGATTTCACACGTAGCAAACAACTGCTTGTCTTTACAAAGAAACACTTCTGCGTTCCTTATTAAAGCTTTCGAGAAATTAATAAACTTTCAAAAGAACACGATCATCTTTCGAAGTAAAGCTTGTACTGAGAAAAGGAACACTGATCTCAGTTCTAACAAAGCTTTCGCACTTAGCAAACAGCTTCTTGGCTATACCAAGGAACACATGTGCGTTTGGTACTGGAGCTTTCTTTAAATTAGTAAACTTTCAAAAGTACGCGAATATCTTTCAAAGTAATGCTTGTACTGAGAAAGGAACACTGATCTCAGTTCTAACAATGCCCTCACATGTAGCAAACAACTGCTTGTCTTTACAAAGAAACACATGTACGTTTCTTACTAAAGCTTTCTTGAAATTACTAAACTTTCAAAGAACGCGATTATCTTTCAAAGTAAAGCTTGTACTGAGAAAAAGAACACTGATCTAAGTCTAACAATACTTTCACACATAGCAAACAACTGCTTGTCTTTACAAAGAAACACATGTGCGTTTCTTAATAAAGCTTTTGTGAAATTAATAAACTTTCAAGAGAACGCGATTATCTTTCAAAGTAAAGCTTGTAATGAGAAAAGGAACCCTGATCTAAGTTCTAACAATGCTTTCACACGTAGCAAACAGCTTCTTGTTTTTACAAAGGAACACATGTGTGTTTGGTACTGGAGCTTTCTTTAAATAGGTAAACTTTCAAAAGTACGCGAATATCTTTCAAAGTAATGCTTGTACTGAGAAAAGGAACACTGATCTCAGTTCTAACAATGCTTTCACACATAGCAAACAACTGCTTATCTTTACAAAGAAACACATGTGCGTTTCTTACTAAAGCTTTCGTGATTAATAAACTTTCAAAAGAACGTGATTATCTTTCAAAGTAAAGGTTGTACTGATAAAAGGAACACTGAAATCAGTTCTAACAATGCTTTCACAAGTAGCAAACAATTGCTTGCCTTTACAAAGAAACACATGTGCGCTTAGTATTAGTGCTTTGTTGAAATAAATAAACTTACAAAAGAACATGATTATCTTTCAAAATAAAGCTTGTACTGAGAAAAGGAACACTGATCTCAGTTCTAACAATGCTTTCACACGTAGCAAACAACTGCTTGTCTTTACAAAGAATCATATGTGCGTTTGGTACTAGAGCTTTCTTGAAATTAATAAACCTTCAAAGAAACCGATTATCTTTCAAAGTAAAGCTTGTACTTAATAAAGGAACACTGATCTCAGTTATAACAATGCTTTCACACGTAGCAAACAACTGCTTCTCTTTACAAAGCAACACATGTGCGTTTCCTACTAAAGCTTTCATGAAATTAATAAACTTCCAAAGAAGGCGATTATCTTTCAAGTAAAGCTTGTACTGAGAAAAGGAACACTGATCTCAGTTCTAACAATGCTTTCAAACGTAGCAAACAACTGCTTGTTTTTACATAGAAACACATGTGCGTTTCTTACTAAAGCTTTCATGATATTAATAAACTTTGAAATAACGCAATTATCTTTCAAAGTAAAGCTTGTACTGAGAAAAGGAAGACTGATCTTAGTTCTAACGATGCTTTCACACGTAACAAACTACTTCTTGCCTTTACAAAGAAACACATGTGTGTTTGGTACTGGAGCTTTTTTTAAATTAGTAAACTTTCAAAAGTACACGAATATCTTTCAAAGTAATGCTTGTACTGAGAAAAGGAACACTGCTCTCAGTTCTAACAATGCTTTCACACGTAGCAAACAACCGCTTGTCTTTACAAAGAAACACATGTGCGTTACTTACTAAAGCTTTCATGAAATTTATAAACTTTCAAAAGAAACACATGTGCGTTTCTACTAAAGCTTTCTTGAAATTAATAAACTTTCCAAAGAATGCTATTATGTTTCAAAGTAAAGCTTGTTCTGAGAAATGGCACACGGATCTCAAGTCTAACAATGCTTTCACACGTAGCAAAAAACGGCTTGCCTTTACAAAGAAACACATGTGCGTTTCTTACTAAAGTTTTCGTGAAATTAATAAACATTCAAAAGAACGCGATTATCTTTCAAAGTAAAGCTTACACTGAGAAAAGGAAGACTCATCTCTGTTCTAACAATGCTTTCACACATAGCAAACAACTGCTTGCCTTTACAAAGAAACACGTGTGTTTGGTACCGGATCATCGTGAAACTAATAAACTTTCAAAAGAACAAAATTTTCTTTCAAAGTAAAGCTTGTAATGAGAAAATGAACACTGATCTCAGTTCTAACAATGCTTTCACACGAAGGAAACAACTGCTTGTCTTTACAAAGTAACACATGTGCGTTTGATACTGGAGTATTCTTGAAATTAGTAAACTTTGAAAAGAACGCACTTATCTTTCAAAGTAAAACTTGTACTGAGAAAAGGAACACTGATCTGAGTTCTAACAATGCTTTCACACATATCAAAAAACTGCTTCTCTTTACAAAGAAACACAAATCTGTTGGTACAAAAGATTTCGTGAAATTAATAAACTTTCAAAAATTAATAAACTTTAAAAGTAAAGCTTGTACTGAGAAAAGGAACACTGATCTCAGTTCTCACAATGCTTTCACACGTAGCAAACAACTGCGTGACTTTACTAAGAAACACATGTATGTTCGGTACTGGAGCTTTCTTGAAATTAGTCACCTTTGAAAAGAACACGATTATCTTTCAAAGTAAAGCTTGTACTGAGAAATGGAACACTGATCTCAGTTCTAACAATGCTTTCATACGTAGCCAACAACTGCTTGTCTTTACAAAGAAACACATGTGCGTTTCTTACTAAAGCTCAGGTGAAATTAATAAACTTTCAAAGAACGCGATTATCTTTTAAAGAAAAGCTTGTACTGAGAAAAGGAAGACTGATCTCAGTTCTAACAATGCTTTCACATGAAGCAAACAACTGCTTGCCTTTACAAAGAAACACATGTGCGTTTGGTACTGGAGCTTTATTGAAATTAGTAAAATTTCAAAACAACGCGATTATCTTTCAAAGTAAAGCTTGTACTGAGAAAAGGAACTCTGATTTCAGATCTAACAATGCTTTCACATGTAGAAAACAACTGCTTGTCCTTACAAAGAAACACATGTGCGTTTCTTACTAAAGATTTCGTGAAATTAATTAACTTTCAAAAGAACGCGATTATCTTTTACAGTAAGGCTTGTACTGAGAAAAGGAACACTGATCTCAGTTCTAACAATGCGTTCACAAATAGCAAAAAACTGCTTGTCTTTACAAAGAAACACTTGTCCGTTTCTTACTAAAGCTTTCATGAAATTAATAAACTTTCAAAAGACAGCGATTATCGTTCAAACTAAAGCTTGAACTGAGAAAAGGAACAATGATCTCAGTTCTAACAATGCTTTCACATGAAGCAAACAACTGCTTGCCTTTCCAAAGTAACACATTTGAATTTGGTACTGGAGCTTTATTGAAAGTAGTAAACTTTCAAAAGAACGCGATTATCTTTCAAAGTAAAGCTTGTACTGAGAAAAGGAAGACTGATCTCAGTTCTAACAATGCTTTCACCTGTATCATAAACTGCTTGTCTTTACAAAGTAACACATGTCCGTTTCTTATTAAACCTTCGAGAAATTAGTAAACATTCAAAAGAACGCGATTATGGTTCAATGTAAAGCTTGTACTGAGAAAAGGAAGACTGATCTCAGTTCTAACAATGCTTTCACTAGTAGCAAAAACTGCTTGTCTTTACATAGTAACACATGTGCGTTTCTTATTAAAGCTTCGAGAAATTAATAAACTTTCAAAGAACGCAATTATCTTTCAAAGTAAAGCTTGTACTGAGAAAAGGAACACTGGTCTCATTTCTCACAATGCTTTCACACGTAACACACAACTGCTTGACTTTACAAAGAAATACATGTACATTTGGTACTGGAGCTTTTTGAAATTAGTCAACTTTGAAAAGAACACGATTAATTTCCAAAGTAAAGCTTGTACTGAGAAAAGTAACACTGATCTCAGTTCTAGCAATGCTTTCACACGTAGCCAACAACTGATTGTATTTACAAAGAAACACATGTGCGTTTCTTACTAAACCTTTCGTGAAATTAATAAACTTTCAAAAGAACGCAATTATCTTTTAAAGTAAAGCTTGTACTGAGAAAAGGAACACTGATCTCAGTTCTAACAATGCTTTCAAACATAGCAAACAACTGCTTGTCTTTACAAAGAAACACATGGGCGTTTCTTTCTAAAGCTTTCGTGAAATTAATAAACTTTCAAAGAACGCGATTATCTTTCAAAGTAAAGCTTGTACTGAGAAAAGGAACACTGATCTCAGTTCTAACAATGCTTTCACACATAGCAATTAACTGCTTGTCTTTAAAAAGAAACACATGTGCGTTTCTTAATAAAGCTTTCGTGAAATTAATAAACTTTCAAAGAACGCGATTATCTTTCAAAGTAAAGCTTTTTTTTTTTTTCTTTTTTTTTTTTTTTTTTTTGGTTTTTCGAGACAGGGTTTCTCTGTGGCTTTGGAGCCTGTCCTGGAACTAGCTCTTGTAGACTAGGCTGGTCTCGAACTCACAGAGATCCGCCTGCCTCTGCCTCCCGAGTGCTGGGATTAAAGGCGTGAGCCACCACCGCCCGGCTCAAAGTAAATCTTGTACTGAGAAAAGGAACACTGATCTCAGTTCTAACAATGCTTTCACATGAAGCAAACCACTGCATTCCTCTACAAAGGAACACATTTGCGTTTGGTACTGGAGCTTTCTTGAAATTAGTAAACTTACAAAAGAACGCGATTATCTTTCAAAGTAAAGCTTGTACTGAGAAAAGGAAGACTGATCTCTGTTCTAAGAATGCTTTCACACGTAGCAAAACTGCTTGTCTTTTCAAAGTAACACATGTGCATTTCTTATTAAAGCTTTTGAAAAATTAATAAACTTTCAAAAGAACGTGATTATCTCTCAAAGTAAAGCTTGTACAGAGAAAAGGAACACTGATCTCTCTTCTAAAAACGCTATTACATGTACCAAACAACAGCTTGTCTATACAAAGAAACATGTGCGTTTCTTACTAAAGCCTTCCTTAAATTAATATACTTTCAAAAGAATGTGATTATCTTTCAATGGAAAGCTTGTACAGAGTCAAGGAACAATGATCTCAATTTTAACAATACTATCACATGTACCAGACAACAGCTTGTCTATACAAAGAAACATGTGCTTTTCTTACTGAAGCTTTCCTTAAATTATTAAACTTTCAAAAGAACGGGATTATCTCTCAAATTAAATCTTGTACAGAGAAAAGGATCATTGATCTCAGTTCTAACAATACTTTGACACGTCCAAGCAAGTGCTTGTATTTAGAAAGAAACACATGTGTGTTACTTAAGAAAACTTTCCTTAAATAAATCAACTTTCTAAAGAACATGATCATCTTTCAAAGTAAAGCTTGTACAGAGAAAAGGAACACTGATCTCTGTTCTCACAATGCTTGGACACGTGCCAAAAAACTGAATTTCTTTAGAAAGAAACACATGTGCGTTTCTTATTAAGCTTGTATTAAATTAATAAACTTTCGAAAGAATGGGGTTATCTTTCAAAGTAAAGGTTGTACAGAGAAAAGTAACACTGATCTCAGTTCTAACAATGCTTTGACATGTGCCAAACAACTGCTTGTCTTTAGAAAGTAACACATGTGCGTTTCTTAAGAAAGCTTTCCTTAAATTAATATACTTTCAAAAGAACGTGATTATCTTTCAAAGTACAGTTTATACAGAGAAAAGGAACACTGATCTCAGTTCTAACAATGCGATTACACGTACCTAACACCAGCTTGTCTATACAAAAAAAACATGTGTGTTTCTTACTAAAGCTCTAATTAAATCAATATATTTTCAAAAGAACTTGATTATCTTTCAAAGTAAAGCTTGTACTGAGAAAAGGAACACTGATCTAAGTTCTAAAAATACTATCACACGTACCAAAAAACTTCTTGTTTATACAAAGAAACACATGTGTGTTTCTTAATAAGCTTTCTTTAAATTAATAAACTTTCCAAAGAACGTGATTTCTTTCAAAGTAAATCTTGTACAGAGAAAAGGAACAATGAACTCAATTATAACAATACTATCACAGGTACCAAACAACAGCTTGTCTCTCCAAAGAAACATGTGCTTTTCTTACTGAAGCTTTCCCTAAATTAATAAACTTTCAAAAGAACGGGATTATCTCTCAAATTAAATCTTGTACAGAGAAAAGGATCATTGATCTCAGTTCTAACAAAGCTTTGACACGTGCCAAACAACTGCTTGTATGTAGAAAGAAACACATGTGCATTTCTTACGAAAACTATCTAAAGAACATGATCATCTCCCAAATAAAGCTTTTAAAAAGAAAAGGAACACCGGGCGGTGGTGGCGCACGCCTTTAATCCCAGCACTCGGGAGGCAGAGGCAGGCGGATCTCTGGGAGTTCGAGGCCAGCCTGGTCTACAAGAGCTAGTTCCAGGACAGGCTCCAAAGCTACAGAGAAACCCTGTCTTGAAAAACTTAAAAAACAAAAAAATAAAAAAAAATAAAAAAAAAAAGAAAAGGAACCCTGATCTCAGTTCTAACAATGCTATTACACGTAAGAAACAACAGTTTATCTCTACAAAGAAACATGTGTGTTTCTTACTAAAGCTTTCCTTAAATTAATATACTTTCAAAAGAACATGGTTATCTTTCAAAGTAAAGCTTGTACAGAGAAAAGTAACACTGATCTCACTTCTAAAAACCTTTGACACGTACCGAGCAACTGCTTGCCTTTAGAAAGAAACACATATGAGTTTCTTTCTAAAGCTTTCCTTAAATTAATAATCTTTCAAAGAATGTGATTATCTTTCAAAGGAAAGCTTGTACAGAGAAATGCAACACTGATCTCAGTTCTAACAATACTATCACAGGTAATAAAACATCAGCTTGTCTATACAAAGAAACATGTACATTTCTTACTAAAGCTTTCCTTTAATTAATAAACTTTCAAAAGAATGTGATTATCTCTCAAATTAAAACTTGGACAGAGAAAAGGATCATTGAAATCAGTTGTAACAATGCTTTGACATGTGCCAAACAACTGCTTGTCTTTAGAAAGAAACACATGTGCGTTTCTTACGAAAGCTTTCCTTAAATTAATAAACTTTCTAAAGAACGTGATCATCTTCCAAAGTAAAGCTTGTAAAAAGAAATGGAACACTGATCTCAGTTCTAACAATGCTTTTACATGTGCCACACAACGGCTTTTGTTTGGAAAGAAACACTTGAGCAATTCTTACTAAAGCTTTCCTTAAATTAATAAACTTTCAAAAGTACATGATTATCTTTAAAAGTAAAGCATGTAAAGAGAAAAGTAACACTGATGTCTGATCTACAATGCTTTTACACGGGCCAAATTACTGAATGTCTTATTAAGAAACACATGTGCGTTTCTTACTAAAGCTATCCTTAAATTAATCAACTTTCAAAAGAACGTGATAACCTTTCAAAGTAAAGCTTGTACAGAGAAAAGTAACACTGCTCTCATTTCAAACAATGCTTTCACAAGTAATGAAAAACTGCTTGTCTTTACAAGGAAACACATGTGTTTTTCTTATTAAAGCTTTCCTTATTAATAAACTTTCAAAAGAACGTGATTATCTTTCAAAGTAAAACTTGTACAGAGAAAATTATCATTGATCTCAGTTCTAACAATGCTTTGACACGTGCCAAACTACTGCTTTTCTTTAGAAAGAAACACATGTGTGTTTCTTAAGACACATGTGCGTTTCTTACTAAAGCTTTCCTTAAATTAATAAACTTTCAAAAGAACATGATTTCTTTCAAAGTAAAGCTTTTACAGACAAAAGGAACACTGATCTCAGTTCAAACAGTGCTTTGACACGTGCCAAAAAACTGCTTGACTTTTGAAAGAAACACATGTGTGTTTCTTACTAAAGCTTTCCTTAAATTAATAAACTTTCAAAAGAACATGATTTCTTTCAAAGTAAAGCTTGTACAGAGAAAAGGAACACTGATCTCAGTTCAAACAGTGCTTTGACACGTGCCAAAAAACTGCTTGTCTTTTGAAAGAAACACATGGGCGTTTCTTAGGAAAGCTTTCCTTAAATTAATAAATTTTCAATGAACATGATTATCTTTCAAAGTAATACTTGTACAGAGAAAAGGATCATTGATCTCAGTTCTAAAAATGCTTTGACACGTGCCAAACAGCTGCTTGTCTTTTGAAAGAAACACATGTGTGTTTCTTACGAAAGGTTTCCTTAAATTAATAAACTTTCAAAAGAACGTGATCATCTACCAAATTAAAGCATGTAAAGAGAAAAGGAACACTGATCTCAGTTCTAACAATGCTTTCACACGTGCCACACAACTGCTTGCGTTCTGAAAGAAACATATGAGCGATTCTTACTAAAGCTTTCCTTACATTAATAAACTTTCAAAAGAACATGATTATCTTTAAAAGTAAAGCTTGTACAGAGTAAAGGAACACTGATCTCTGTTCTAAAAATGCTACAACACGTACCAAACAACAGCTTGTCTATACAAAGAAACATGTGCGTTTCTTACTAAAGCCTTCCTTAAATTAATATACTTTCAAAAGAACGTGATTATCTTTCAAAGTAAAGCTTGTACAGAGTCAAAAAACTATGATCTCAATTATAACAATACTATCACATGTACCAGACAACAGCTTGTCTATACAAAGAAACATGTGCTTTTCTTACTGAAGCTTTCCTTAAATTATTAAACTTTCAAAAGAATGAGATTATCTCTCAAATTAAATCTTGTACAGAGAAAAGGATCATTGATCTCAGTTCTAACAACGCTTTGACACGTGCCAAGCAAATGCTTGTATTTAGAAAGAAACACATGTGCATTACTTAAGAAAACTTTCCTTAAATAAATCAACTTTCTAAAGAACATGATCATCTTTCAAAGTAAAGCTTGTACAGAGAAAAGGAACACTGATCTCTGTTCTCACAATGCTTGGACACGTGCCAAAAAACTGAATTTCTTTAGAAAGAAACACATGTGCGTTTCTTATTAAGCTTGCATTAAATTAATAAACTTTCAAAAGAA
Organism: Chionomys nivalis; assembly: GCF_950005125.1. NCBI lineage: Eukaryota > Metazoa > Chordata > Mammalia > Rodentia > Cricetidae > Chionomys > Chionomys nivalis. The sequence goes on from NC_080107.1 coordinate 57,240,461, forward strand.
TGGGGTTATTCTTCAAAGTAAAGCTTGTACAGAGAAAAGTAACACTGATCTCAGTTCTAACAATGCTTTGACACGTTCCAAACAACTGCTTGTCTTTAGAAAGAAACACATGTGCGTTTCTTACGAAAGCTTTCCTTAAATTAATATACTTTCAAAAGAACGTGATTATCTTTCAAAGTACAGTTTATAAAGAGAAAAGGAACACTGATGTCAGTTCTAACAATGAGATTACACGTACCAAACACCAGCTTGTGTATACAAAAAAAAAACATGTGCGTTTCTTACTAAAGCTCTAATTAAATCAATATATTTTCAAAAGAACTTGATTATCTTTCAAAGTAAAGCTTGTACTGAGAAAAGGAACACTAATCTAAGTTCTAAAAATACTATCACACGTACCAAACAACTTCTTGTTTATACAAAGAAACACATGTGTGTTTCTTAATAAGCTTTCTTTAAATTAATAAACTTTCCAAAGAACGTGATTTCTTTCAAAATAAAGCTTGTACAGAGAAAAGGAACAATGAACTCAATTATAACAATACTATCACAGGTACCAAACAACAGCTTGTCTATCCAAAGAAACATGTGCTTTTCTTTCTGAAGCTTTCTTTAAATTATTAAACTTTCAAAAGAATGAGATTATCTCTCAAATTAAATCTTGTATAGAGAAAAGGATCAGTGATCTCAGTTCTAACAACGCTTTGACACGTGCCAAGCAAATGCTTGTATTTAGAAAGAAACACATGTGTGTTACTTAAGAAAACTTTCCTTAAATAAATCAACTTTCTAAAGAACATGATCATCTTTCAAAGTAAAGCTTGTACAGAGAAAAGGAACACTGATCTCTGTTCTCACAATGCTTGGACACGTGCCAAAAAACTGAATTTCTTTAGAAAGAAACACATGTGCGTTTCTTATTAAGCTTGCATTAAATTAATAAACTTTCAAAAGAATGGGGTTATTCTTCAAAGTAAAGCTTGTACAGAGAAAAGTAACACTGATCTCAGTTCTAACAATGCTTTGACACATGCCAAACAACTGCTTGTCTTTAGAAAGAAACACATGTGCGTTTCTTACGAAAGCTTCCCTTAAATTAATATACTTTCAAAAGAACGTGATTATCTTTCAAAGTACAGTTTATACAGAGAAAAGGAACACTGATCTCAGTTCTAACAATGCGATTACACGTACCAAACACCAGCTTGTCTATACAAAAAAAAATGTGCGTTTCTTACTAAAGCTCTAATTAAATCAATATATTTTCAAAAGAACTTGATTATCTTTCAAATTAAAGCTTGTACTGAGAAAAGGAACACTGATCTAAGTTCTAAAAATACTATCACACGTACCAAACAACTTCTTGTTTATCCAAAGAAACACATGTGTGTTTTTTAATAAGCTTTCTTTAAATTAATAAACTTTCCAAAGAACGTGATTTCTTTCAAAGTAAAGCTTGTACAGAGAAAAGGAACAATGAACTCAATTATAACAATACTATCACAGGTACCAAACAACAGCTTGTCTATCCAAAGAAACATGTGCTTTTCTTATTAATGCTTTCCCTAAATTATTAAACTTTCAAAAGAACGGGATTATCTCTCAAATTAAATCTTTTTTTTTTAGATTCTTATATATGGTTTATTGTTTAGTGTTTTTATGGTATTCATGAGCATGAGTACAAGTGGATCTCTGATTCTTTTTGTTTTGTTTTGTTTTCTTTTCTTTTCTTTTCTCATTTTTTTTATTCTTTTTTAATTAAAATTTCCAACTGCTCCCCGTTTCCCATTTCCCTCCCCCTCCTCCCACATATTGCCCCTCCCCCCGCTCCCCTCCCCTTATCCCCACTCCTATTCTCCTCCCCCCAGTCCATTTCCCCTCCCTCTCGATACTGAAGAGCAGTCCAAATTCCCTGCCCTACAGGAAGACCAAGGTCCTCCCACTTCTATCTAGGTCCAGGAAGCTGAGCATCCAAACAGGCTAAGCTCCCACAAAGCCAGTTCATGTATTAGGATCGAAACCTATTGCCATTGTCCGCCATGTTCAGAGAGTCCAGTTTCATCCCATGCTTATTCAGTCCCAGTCCAGCTGGCCTTGGAGAGCTCCCAATAGATCAGTTCCACTGTCACAGTGAGTGGGTGCATGTCTCGTGATCCTGATTTCCTTGCTCATGTTCTCCCTCCTTCTGCTCCTCATTTGGACCTTAAGAGCTCAGACCATTGCTCCAAATTGGGTCTCTGTCTCTCTCTTGATACATCGCCAGATGAAAGTTCCCGTGCCATTCTCCTTGGCCTCTCGTCAGCTCTCATTGTCCGCCGCATTCAGAGAGTCTGGTTTTATTCCATGTTTTTTCAGTAGCAGTCCAGCTGACCTTGGTGAGCTCCCAATAGATTGGCCCCACTGTCTCAGTGGTTGTGTGCACCCCTCATGGTCCTGACTTCCTTGTTCATGTTCTCTCTCCTTCTGCTCCTCATTATAACCTTGGGAACTCAGTCCAGTGCTCCAGTGTGGGTCTCTGTCTCTATCTCCATCCATGGTTAGATGAAGGTTCTATGGCGATATGCAAGATATTCATCAGTATGATTATAGGATAGGTTCATTTCAGGTTCCCTATCCTCAGGTGCCCAAGGAACTAACTGGGGACATTGCCCTGGGCATCTGGTAGCCATTCCAAGTTCAAGTCTCTTGCCAACCCTTATGTGGCTCCCTTACCTAAGGTATGAGTTTCCCTGCTCCCCTATCCAACCTTCCTTTATCCCCAATCACCCCGATTCCCCCAGTTCCCCTCATCCTCTCCTTCACACTTTTCTCTCCCCATCATCCCTCATCCCCATCCCACCCCACCCCCAAGATTCCAATTTTTTGCCCATCAGTCATGTCTATTTCCCATAGCTGGGAGGATATCTATATGTTTTTCCTTGGGTTTACCCTCTTGTTTAGCTTCTTAGGATCACAAATTATAGAGTCAGTGGCCCCTATCCATGGCTAGAAACCAATTATGAGTGAGTACATCCCATGATCTTCTTTTTGGGTCTGGGTTACCTCACTCAGGATCGTATTTTCTATTTCCATCCATTTGCGTGCAAAATTCGAGAAGTCATTGTTTTTTACCGCAGAGTAGTACTCTAATGTGTATATATTCCACACTTTCTTCATCCATTCTTCCATTGAAGGGCATCTAGGTTGCTTCCAGGTTCTGGCTATTACAAATAATGCTGCTATGAACATAGTTGGACAAATGCTTTTGTCATATGATAGGGCATCTCTTGGGTATATTCCCAAGAGTGGTATTGCTGGGTCCAGGGGTAGGTTGATCCCAATTTTTCTGAGAAACCGCCACACTGATTTCCAAAGTGGTTGCACAAGTTTGCAGTCCCACCAGCAATGGATGAGGGTACCCCTTTCTCCACAACCTCTCCAGCAAAGGCTATCCTTGCTGTTTTTGATTTTAGCCATTCTGACAGGTGTAAGATGATATCTCAAAGTTGTTTTGATTTGCATTTCTCTGATTGCTAAGGAGGTTGAGCATGATCTTAAGTATCTTTTCACCATTTGAACTTCTTCTGTTGAGAATTCTCTGTTCAGTTCATTGCCCCATTTTTAATTGGGTTAATTATCCTTTTAAAGTCTAGTTTCTTGAGTTCTTTATATATTTTGGAGATCAGACCTTTGTCTGTTGCGGGGTTGGTGAAGATCTTCTCCCAGTCAGTAGGCTGCCTTTTTGTCTTAATGACAGTGTCCTTTGCATTACAGAAGCTTCTCAGTTTCAGGAGGTCCCATTTATTCAATGATGCCCTTAATGTCTGTGCTGCTGGGGTTATACATAGGAAGCAATCTCCTGTGCCCATATGTTGTAGGGTACAATACAAAGAAACACATGTGCGTTTCTTACGAAAGCTTTCCTTAAATTTACAAACTTTCAAAAGATCGTGATTATCTTTCAAAGTAAAGCTTGTACAGAGAAAAGGAACACTGATCTCAGATCTAAAAATGCTTTGACACATACCAAACAACGGTTTGCCTTTAGAAAGAAACACATATGTGTTTCTTACTAAAGCTATCCTTAAATTAATAACCTTTCAAAGAATGTGGATATCTTTCAAATTAGAGCTTGTACAGAAAAAAGGAAACATGATCTAAGTTCTAACAATGCTTTGACACGTACCAAAAAACTGCTTGCCTTTAGAAAGGAACACATATGCATTTCTTACTAACCCTTCCCTTAAATTAATAAACTTTCAAAGAACGTGATTATCATTCGAAGTAAAGCTTGTACAGAGAAAAGGAACACTGATCTCAGTTCAAACAATTCTTTGACAAGTGCTGAAAAACAGCTTGTCTTTACAAAGAAACACATGTATGTTTCTTACTAAAGCTTTCCTTAAATTAATATACTTTCAAAAGAACGTGATAATCATTTTAAGTAAAGCTTGTACAGAGAAAATGAACACTGTTCTCAGTTCTAACAATGCTATTACACGTTCCAAACAACAGCTTGTCTATACAAGAAACATGTTCGTTTCTTACTAAAGCGTTTCTTAAATTAATATACTTTCAAAAGAACGTGATAAGCTTTCAAAGTAAAGCTTGTTCAGAGAAAAGGAACCCTGATCTCTGTTCTAACTCTGCTGTGACACGTGCCAAACAACTGCTTGTCTTTAGAAAAAAACACATGTGCGTTTCTTACTAAAGCTTTCCTTAAATTAATAAACTTTCAAAACAATTTGATTATCTTTCAACATAAAGCTTGTACAAAGAAAAGAAACACTGGTTTCAGTTCTAACAATGCTTTGACAGGTACCAAGCAAATGCTTGTTTTTACAAAGAAACACATGTGCGTTTCTTACTAAAGCTTTCTTTAAATTAATAAACTTCCAAAAGAACGTGATTATCTTTCCAAGTAAAGCTGGTACAGAGAAAAGGAACACTGATCTCAGTAATAACAATGGTTTCACACTTATCAATCAACAGCTTGTCTATACAAGTAACATGAGCGATTCTTATTAAAGCTTTCCTTAAATTAATATCCTTTCAAAACAACGTGATTATCTTTTAAAGTAAAGCTTGTAAAGAGAAAAGGAACACTGATCTCTGTCCTAACACTGCTTTGACACCTGCCAAACACCTGCTTGTCTTTACAAAGAAACACATGTGCGTTTCTTACTAAAGCTTTCCTTAAATTAATAAACTTTCAAAAAAACTTGTTTATCTTTCAAATTAAAGCTTGTACTGAGAAAAGGAACACTGATCTAAGTTCTAAACATGCTTTGACACGTGCCAAACAACGGCTTGTCTTTAGGAAGAAACACATATGCGTTTCTTACTAAAGCGATCCTTAAATTAATAAACTTTCAAAGAACATGATTATCTTTCAAAGTAAAGCTTGTAAAGAGAAAAGGAACACTGGTCTCAGTTCTTTTTTTTTCCTTGCTTATTTTTTTATTAATTAATTAATTTAATTATTAAAGATTTCTGCCTCTTCCCCGCCACCACCTCCCGTTCCCTCCCCCTCCCCCAATCAAGTCTTCCTTCCTCCTCAGCCCAAAGAGCAAGCAGGTTTCTCTGCCCTGTGGGAGGTCCAAGGACCACCCACCTCCATCCAGGTCTATTAAGGTGAGCATCCAAACTACCTGGGCTCCCACAAAGCCATTACATGCAATAGGATGAAGAACCTATTGCCATTGTTCTTCAGTTCTCAGTAGTCCTCATTGTCCCTTATGTTCAGCGAGCACTGGTCTCAGTTCTAACAATGCTTTTCACCGTGCCAAACTACTGCATGTCTTTGAAAGAAACACATATGCGTTTCTTACTAAAGCTTTCCTTAAATTAATATACTTTAAAAAGAATGTGATTATCTTTCAAAGTAAAGCTTGTACAGAGAAAAGGAACACTGATATCAGTTAAAACAATGCTTTCACAAGTACCGAAAAACTGCTTGTCTTTACAAAGAAACACATGTGTGTTTCTTACTAAAGCTTTCCTTAAATTAATAAACTTTCAAAAGAATGTGATCTCAGTTCTAAAAATGCTTTTACACGTGCAACACAACTGCATGTATATACAAAGAAACACATGTGCGTTTGGTACTGGAGCTTTCTTTAAATTAGTAAACTTTCAAAAGTACGCGAATATCTTTCAAAGTAATGCTTGTACTGAGAAAAGGAACACTGATCTCAGTTCTAACAATGCTTTCACACGTACCAAACACCTGCTTGTCTTTACAAAGAAACACATGTGTGTTTCTTACTAAAGCTTTCCTTAAATTAATAAACTTTCAAAAAAACTTGTTTATCTTTCAAAGTAAAGCTTGTACTGAGAAAAGGAACACTGATCTAAGTTATAAAAATGCTCTGACACGTGCCAAACAATGGCTTGTCTTTAGGAAGAAACACATATGCGTTTCACAAGTACCGAAAAACTGCTTGTCTTTACAAAGAAACACATGTGTGTTTCTTACTAAAGCTTTCCTTAAATTAATAAACTTTCAAAAGAATGTGATCTCAGTTCTAAAAATGCTTTTACACGTGCAACACAACTGCATGTCTATACAAAGAAACACATGTGCGTTTCATACTAAAGCTTTCCTTAAATTAATAAACTTTCAAAAGAACATGATTATCTTTCAAAGTAAATCTTTTACAGAGAAAAAAACACTGATCTCAGTTCTAACAATTCTTAGACACGTACCAAGCAACTGCTTGTCTTTACAAATAAACACATGTGCGTTTCTTCCTAAGCTTTTCTTAAATTAATGAACTTTCAAAAGAACGTGATTATCTTTCAAATTAAAGCTTGTAAAGAGAAAATGAACACTGATCTTACTTCTTACAATACCTAGACCCGTACCAGATCTCTGTCTTTTTTAAGAGAAATACTTGTGCGTTTCTCACTAAATCTTTTCATGGAATTAATACACATTCAAAAAAACGCGATTATCTTTTTATAGTAAAGATTGTACAGGGAAAAAGAACACTTATCTCACTTGCAACAATACCTTGATACGTACCACAGAACAGCGGCTCTCTTCAGAGAAACACATGTGCCCTTAAAATAAAAGAGATGTGTGTGGCACACGCCTTTAATTCTAGCACTTGGGAAATAGAGGTAGCGAGAACTGAGTTCAAAACTAGCCTGGTCTCGAGTTAGATCCAGGACATCCAAAGAAACACAGAAAACCTATCTCAAAAAGCCATAATCAGCGCTAAAAGACATCTGAGTAGATAGAAGTCTGCTGGATTAGTCCAACCTAGATATTTCAAAAAGGCTGTGAGTTCAAAAATTGTAATTCAATGTATATTTTACTTTGGAGAAGTTTTGCTTTTGGTTCCACATGAAGTGGGAGGCTGAGGGTCCATTCAGTGTTTAAAAAAATAAGGATTCTTCAAGAGAGACCCCCTGAAATATCTCATAGGGACAGATGGCCCAGATGATCCAACGTTTTAGAGCACCTCTGTTGCTGTTTCCTCTGAGTTCCACTTCCACAGTAGTTTCAAGACTGCTGCTGAGATGATCCAGCCTCACCGAATAATCCAGTCAGGACTTGACCATAATCCTAAATCTTCTTTGTGTCCCCCATAAGATTATCAGTTCCTCCAATCAGCAGGAAGTACCCTAGAAAACTATGCCCACATTTCCCAAAAATGGATTATGGATGGTCTGTCTTTGTTTAGTGTGTTGGTTACAAGTTATGGATAATGGTCAGGAAAACAACTAAACAAAGGAAATTAGATTCAATGTTTTTGTGAGACGAGGTTTCTCTACATAGCTTTGTAGGCTGTCCTGGCAGTAGCTCGGTAGACCAAGCGGGCCCTGATCTGAGAGATCTGCCTGCCTCTTCCTCCTGAATGTTGAATTAAAGGTGTGTGCCACCCCGCCAACCTCCCATTGACAATGCTGATCTTTTGGTGAATTTAAGATAAGTATTTTTCTTTGGTGTGGGGGATACAGAGTTTATTAGTGGGTGATGTAAGGAAAAAGGGGAAGGGAGAGAGGGAGAGAGAGGAAAGGAGAGAGAGGCAGTAGCCACTTTTCTGAAGTGAGACTGGGAGAGAGAGAGAGAGAGAGAGAGAGAGAGAGAGAGGGAGGGAGAGGGAGAGAGCTAGCTGATCTACATATTCTTGAGCATGCCTTAAATCCCCGCAGTAGGGAAGCAGAGGAAGGCTGATTCTTACTGGTGAGTTTGAGATCAGCCTATGCTTCACAGTGAGTTCTAATCCAGGAGGTGTTGGAATGCTATTTCATCCCAGCATGTAGCAGACACGGGGAGGTGGATGTCTGAGTTCGAGGCCACCCTGGTCTACAGAGATTTCCAGGACAGCCAGGGTTCACAGTGAATTCTGAACAGCCAGGGTCACTATCTAGTTTTGAAATTGAAAATGAAAAAATAAAAAGATTTTGCATCTGTCGATTGATGCATGGAGCCTATAGTGTCCTAGAATTTACAGAAAACAGCCTGCTTCCATTCAGTGTCCAGCTGACATTTAATTAGAAATCCTACCCCCTTCAGACTTACTAGTTTCAGAAGAACTCAGGAAGCCATTCTGGTGCTCTAGAAGTAAACAGTTGTGGCAGTGTTCTAGTGAGTTTCCTTCCTCCAGAATGTGAATAATCATTTCCATCTCTAGTCCTCTCCTTTTTAGTTTTATTTTTCTTTTTTGCCTGTTGTCCTCCTGTTTCTTTGGAGAGACTGCACACCACAGAGAGGTGAATCGTGGCTTTAATTCCAGGAGAAGGTGATCAAAATTGGTCAGTGGAGATCTCAACAATCCCTCAGCACTGACTGCCCTGACAGCTCCCTGTGTGTGCAGAAGGACTTCCTAAGTTTACAATCATTAATGGTCTCTTTCTTTGCCTGCTTCCCCAGTCACAATGAGAGATCAAGCCCCACCAACACTCCAGCAGCTAGCGTTCGAGAGCCTACTGAAGAAGGAGGCCTTGGCCATTTCTGGTCTGGCAGACTGGCCCTGGTTCCTGTTCCCAGCAGCATTTGAGAGGGCCTTCAGGAACAATCAGACCAACATCCTGCGGGCCATGGTGCCTGCCTGGCCATTCACATGCCTTCCTGTAGGAATCCTGATGAAGAAGCCACACCTGGAGACTTTGAAAGCTCTGCTTGATGGACTAGATGTGCTGATTACAGAGGAGCCTTGCCCCCTGTAAGCAAGGTCCAGTTCTGTTGGAGGAGGCTCTGTGTGAACAAAGCAAGACCATGTGGAGCCAAGGATTATTTGATCAAAGAGGGTTGGGAATTCTAATAGCATCTGCTTAGAGGAATTCAGAGGCTTTGGCCTGGTCTCAGCCATCTTGGCAATAATAATGTGGAGAACACGAGAACAGCCACTGAGCAATCCCTCAAGGGTGTCTGTCACTCAAAGTTCCAGGTGGAATGAGGCTGGGATTAAGGGGAATGGAAGGATGTGGGACAGGGCTGAGGATGCCTCCCTGGTAAAGTTCTCTTTATACTGAGCCTGAGGTCCTGGTTTTCATTCTATGCATAGGAAAAAGCAAACTTTTGGAAGGGAGAGCTGAAGTGTGAGATGTGGATAAGAAGAAGACTGTATTATGTATGGTATTTGCTGAGATTGCTACCTGTTTCTCCCACAGCCGCGGAAAAATCAGAGTGCTGGATTTGACAAATAGGGATTCGTGTGTCAATTGGAGTCAATCCTGTGAAAGGGAATTCTTTCTTCAGTTCAGGAGAGAGAAGACAGTGGAGACGTGTCCTTACTCGCAAGTAAAGAAATATTTAAATGTCATAACTGACCTAAATATCATGAAGAGTGAGTGTGATGAATGTCCCACATACTTGTGGCGATGGGCCCAGCAGAGACAAAATTCTGTTCGTTTGTGCTGTCCAAAGATCGATATTTTGAGATCAAAATACTTTCCCACAGCCATAGACTTCTTAAAGTCTGTAGATCTCCACTGTGTATGGGAGCTGAGTTTGAGATATACATGGATAGAAGGCATGGCTTCTTTTGGACCGTACCTGAGACAGATGAGAAACCTTCACACACTCAGTTTGTCATACATTCGGAAGGATTCAAGCATCAGTGGATCTGAAGAGCTGGAAGAGGAGTGCATGAACAAATTCGTATCACAATTACCCCAATTCCACTGTCTCCAGCATCTCTATATCAACGATTCTCCTGCTCTAGTTGGCAGCCTGGCTGATTGTCTCAGGTAAGGAAGGATAAAGAAAGGTTCTCCAGACAAATAACCCACCTTTTGCTTATAGGTTAGGAGGTCCTTGAACGTCAGGCTATGCACTATCAACCTTGTACATCCAAGGAGATGAGCTCTGTGCCAAGCCACCTGCGACCAGCCCCAAGGGTGCCGATAATTGCTCATTAGAGAAAGGTTGTTGGGTGCATAGAAAGAGATTGAGTTAGTGGGAAATGGGTGACACCTGCATTGAAGTTGTGGGACCAGGAAATGGCAATGTTGAGGAAAGGACATTAGGGGAACCGAAAGGGAAACAGTTGTGGTGTCGCTGAAGCTTGCTTGTTGTGGGTAGTCCTTACAGTCACCATATTCACTCCTCCTGATAGGAAAATCACTGGGTTTTCTCCTGTGGCCTGAGCCTGGCCCATGCTAGACTTCTGTGATTTTTGTGAGCTGACCACAAAAGGGAGAGTCATGGGGGTTGACCTCCTTCAGAATGAATGCGGGAGAAGTACCATCTGCTACATTGTCAGTTCTAACCATCCTCTTCAACACCATTGGAAAAAATCTCATTCTCTCTCTAGGCGCCTGAAGAAGCCCTTGGAGACCCTGTCCATCACTCACTGTTACATCATACAGAGAGACTTGGATTACCTGCCCCGGTGCCTGAACCTTTCTTCGCTTAAACATCTCTACTTGTCGTACACAATGTTGGACAAGTGTATTAAGCCACTTGGCTATCTCCTTGAGAGAGTGAAAGACACCTTGGAAACTCTTGACCTGGCCGGATGTCGGCTGGAGGATTCTCAATTTAGTGCTTTGATGCCTGCCCTGAGTCAATGCTCCCAGCTCCTCAAGATTGATTTTTACAGGAATGAACTGTCTCTACTTGTCCTGAAGCAACTGCTTCACCACACAGCCAAGCTGAACAAGCTAACCAAAGAGACATACCCTGTCCCTCTGGAGTACTATGATGGATGCCGAGTGCTTGTACGCAGATTTGATGAACTTGGTCCTGAGCTTCTGGATATACTCAGGTCTGAAAGACAGCTCAAGGAAGTCTGTTTTTTCGCAGCCATCTGCCCTACCTGTTATGTGCGCTATGTCTATGACCTGAAGGGCGGCCGTTGCTTGGGAAATAATGCCGCGGCACGTTGCCCCGTGATGCCAATGGAATACTCTTATGAGCTATGGTTGAAAAGGTTTGGATTATTGAACCTTTAGACTGCTCCCCACAGAGACCCCCACCATGAGTAGCAGTGCCCTTCTGTCCATGGCACAAAATAAATGTGCTATGATTCTGATTTGCTGGTGTCAGCTTCACAGCAAACAGTCAACTCATTCCCAGCATTCTCTGTTTCTGTTTTTTCTTTCTTCATCCTACTCACCTAGTAAGTCTCAAAGCTGTATGGGCCATGAAATGCTTTGGGACCCAGGGCACATGACTTTGGATCCTTCAATGTAGTCGTCTGAGTTCTAAGATTGCTAATCATTACCAGGAGGCCCGGTTTGTAAGCCTCATAGCAGTGGGGCCTTATTCTTCAAAGCTCCTACCCTGTGGTTGTAGCTGGTGTCTTTCACATAAAAACCTCCTTCACAGGGGCTGAGGAGATGGCTCAGTAGTTAAGAGCACTGACTGCTCTTCCAGAGGACCTGTGTTCAATTCCTAGCAGCCACATGGTAGCTCAACTCTCTGATCTGGTCTCCTCTTCTTGTGTGACAGGCAGAACACTGCATCATTATAATATACATAATAGTAATCATAATCCTTGAAAAATATTCATTCCTTGGGCATGTTTCATTTTCTTGGTCTCGAAGAAGTGTCCTTTTAGCCCTGCAACTGTATTTTCTATATTTTGGTGTTGCTGTCCCTGATGCTACTCTATTCCCTTTGTATAATTTGGTGGCACATTTTTCTTAATCTTACTTATTGTTGTTAGAAAATGATGAATAGAAATCCTACACTCAATCATCACAGGTATTATGCGCTTATTTCTCTAAACTATGACGGAAGGAATATTCAAGGATACTACACACCCAAGTAATATTGGGTACCAAGTGATAACCAAGAGGGACAATGTCCTTGTATTAGACCCTTGCTAGAATTTCAAGTTGACATTATTTACAATACACCAACATACAGAGACCTAATCTCACAGTGAGATGGGCACATTGGAACCCCAAGATATGTATTTCCTCATACACCCAGAAGAGTTTGTATACTGGATAGGAACAGCACTTTCTTTAACATATCCCCTGGAAGAGAGATGTCAAATGGCATTCAATAAGAGTCTTACATCAATCCATCTGCTGAGATCTGAACCCACTCTCAGTTGTTGCAGCTTTTTATGTTCTCAACAGAGTGTCACACCCTGTTTAATGCCTGTATGCATGGCAGACAGTAATATGCCCATTTTAAAGATGCATCTCCACCTCTTTCATTCTCTCTCTCTCTCTCTCTCTCTCTCTCTCTCTCTCTTTCTCTCTATCTCTCTCTCCCTCTCCTGTTTCTGCAGATCCTGTCCCCAGGGACTTGTCCCTTCCCTGTCCTTTTCCCTTCTGTCAGTAACTTTGTTGTAATAAGAGCGGCGGAGCTGCGTCTCCGGCACCCGGCCGCCCACATGGCTAGCTTATGCCCCGAAATAATTATACGGAAACTGTATTTTTTTAATTACTGTCTGGCTCATTAGTTTTAGCCTCTTATTGGCTAGCTCTTACATATTGATCTAACCCATTTTTAATATTTTGTGTAGCACCACGAGCTGGCTTACCAGGAAAGATCTTAACCTGCGTCTGTCTGGAGTGGGAAAATCATGGCGACTCACTCACTCGGCTCCTTTTTCCCAGCATTCTCTTTTGTCTACTCCACCCACCTAAGGGTTGGCCAATCAAATGGGCCAAGACAGTTTTTTTATTAGTTAACCAATGACCTTCCTCCATCATAACTTATCACTCAAATTCTTTCTGCATAACCCTTTTGTCTGTCCATCACTTGCCTTGGACTCTAACCTGCCACCAAGGCAAACACTTGTAAAATAAAAACAAGTGAATCCTAACACATACACACACATACACACAAATAACCTACATGAACTAGAACAACCTCTCTCTCTCTCTCTCTATCTCTCTCTCTCTCTCTCTCTCTCTCTCTCTCTCTCTCTCTCACACACACACACACACACACACAAATAACCTACATGAACTAGAACGGCCTCCTTTAACAGTTGAACTGTTGAAATTTCACTATGGCATTCTCACACATACACATAATTTACTCTGCTCTTATTTGTTGACCTCCCCCATTCTCCTCCCTCTGTTTCTTTCCCATCGAAAGTCCATTACCTCCAAAAAGCTCAGGTCACCTGTATCTGTGGGTTTTCCCATCATGTTCTTGCCCACCCTCCCCCCTTGCTCATATAGTCCCTTAAACTCTCTTCAACTGGTCTCCCAGAGCTCGGCCCAGTGGTTGGCTGTGGATCTCTGCATCTACTTCCCATTGGGTACTGGATGAACGTTCTATGATAACAATTAGGGTAGTCACCAATCTGATTACAGGGGAAGGGCAGTTCAGGCACTCTCTCCAGAATTTCTAGGAGACTTGTGGATCTTTGCAAATTTCCCTAGCACCAGGACTCTCCCTATCCCATAGGGTCTCTTCTATCAAAATATCTCTTTCCTTGCTGTGCCCCTCCATCCTGCCCCCATCTCAGCCATTTAATTCCTCATGTTTCAAGCCCCTCATTCCCTCTCTTTTACTCTCTCCACAGTTGACCCAGGATATCTCATCTATTTCCTCTTCCCAGGGAGATACATGTGTCCCACTTAGGGTCCTCCTTGCTATGTAACTTCTCTGGAGCTGAGAATTGTAGTGTGGTTATTCTTTGCTTTACATCTACTGTTCACTTATGATTGAATACATACCATATTTGTCTTTCTGAGTCTGGGTTACCTCACTCAGGATGGATTATTTTTTTAGTTCCATTCATTTGCCTGCAATTTTCATGATATAAATGTTTTTCTGCTGAATAATACACCATTGTGTACATATATCACATTTTCTTTATCCATTCTTCAATGGAGGGTCCATCTAGGTTGTTTTCAGGTTACTGGCTATGGAGAGGATTTTCAGGTGCTTCCTTGTGGACTGATGAAGTCTTTGCTAGAGCACTGAATTTCCACCAGATTTGAGGACAGGATCTAGCTGCCTAGCTGCTTACTCAAGACACACTACCTTCATTCTAAGCAGGAATCTTAATCATCTTTGCTCTTCTCTGAGTGTTATCTCTTTGGGTGGGGCTTCACCTCAGCCCTTGGCATGTTTTGGAATGTTGGGTTCAAAGTTCCATTTCAAGCCCTTTCCATTGGAGGTTGCCTCAGTCCAAACTCCATGTCCAAGAAAGGCCACCAAAGAGTGAACCTTTCCCCAAAAAGGGTCAAGACCTCTCCCACAGGGTATTTAAACTGTCCCCAGAAAAGAACACGTGGTCTTTCTGGCTCTCCTTTTCCCTCTTTGTGGTTTCCCAGAGGGCCACCTGGGACGACTGGCATTAATTAAACCTGGACTTTTTCTAATTTGGTTTGATTTGGTATGATTTTTATTATTGTTTCACCTGGGAAGTGTGTTGTGCGGCAAAAACTTTACATTGGCCTCCTTGAACAGTGGGAGAAAGAGCAGCAGCATTGGCAGATCCTACAGAGGAAAGATGGTCAAGGCCTCATTCCTCACCAGGGTCTGCACTCCCAGTTGTAGGATTGTGGGTGGGCCTGGAAGGTCATTCTGATGAATGTTTAGGGAGATGGTCCTGAGGAAGAATTTAGTTGAAAATATATTTTCAGAATCTTTCTTATGAAGCTCTTTCCCCTCACAGTGAATACCTGTCACCACTCTGGCCTTGATGGAGACTGGCTTTGCTCATTAGTCACTATTTGGTGGTCTCAAAGGCAAACTTGCTACCCTGGCAGCATGTGGAGCTTCTCACAATCACATTCACCATTGTGCCATCCAGTCCCAACTTCTGCTACTCTGAAGCCCATTGCCTTTTGGAAGGGGAACTCCAGGGAAGGAAAAATCTGAGCTCCTCTCCTCATGGCAGAAAAGATCCTAACCACCTTTCAGAGACAATGGAGTTGTGATATGCCCACCCTACCAATATTCTGATTTCAAATGACTGATCCTGCCTGGCAGGGACTGAGGACAATCTGTGAAATGGGCTCGTTGCCTTTAATTTTCAAAGATTTAGCTCCTGGTTTAAGGAACGTATAACATACATCTTTGGAATAGACAGTGCACTGGGTATATGTTTGTGGGGACAGTAGTGGGGGTTCAAGTCTATTTAGCATCTTTTTTTTTCATTTTCCTAATTATGTACCATAGCCAGCTATGTAGTCCAGGCTGGACTCAAGTCACCCTAAGACCCTAGAGTTAGACACTAGCCAATCTGGTGTGACCTTATTTCCCAGTGTGGTGTCATTCAAACATTGGCCTTTCAAATACTGCATGATATCAGTGTGGTTTGCAAGAACCTAATATTTCATTACGTTAGAGGCAAATGCAGGAGTAATTCCATGCAGTCTAGTCTATATTTTGAGTTTGAGGACAGGCTAGTAGTAGAGGTTATAGGAACAAAAATAAGCAGGAATGTTAGGGATTGATGAGTCCCTTTGATTTTGACTGAGGTTGTCTGGTGCTGAGGTTTGATTCAGGTCCTGGCCTGTGTTAGACAAATATACTATCTCTGAGCTGCATTCAACTCAATAATTTCCTTTTATTTTACATAGAGACAAAGTCACTTCATATACCCAGGCCATCCTAGAGCAGGAACTTTGTTTCCTCACATCTCTAGTGCTAGGATTCCAGCATTGTGCAAGCAGCCTACATGGCTTCATTTTATGTCAGTTTGAGGAGTGATCTTGTCAAACTGACCAGGATGAAGCACCTGCACCCCAACAGGCACTGTCAGAAGAATCACTGTCTTGGGGCCCGTCTTAACAAAACCATCCCCAATCTTGTTTTTATGATACTGTTAAAAATTCCATCTATCATCTGGGTTGTGGTGGCACAGGCCTTTAATCTCAATACTTGAGAGGCAGAGGAGACCCACCTGGTTTACAGAGTGATTTCTAGGATGTTCATTTCTACTGCCTTGGAAAACAAAATGAATTTTTTCTTCAATTAAAGCACAAAAGTGCAACCAATAAGTTGTAATTCCTGGGATTACAAACACCTGAAATAACAATGATTCCATAACTGAAAGTAAAAGACCTGGATAAACCCAGAGCTTCTAGCAGGAAAAATAGATTAAAAAGGTTCAGCAGGAAGAGAAGAGCCAATATCTCTTTTAGCCAGTTCAGTGACTCTGTTTCAAGAACTAACTGAAGATAAAGTTAGATTATAATTTTGAGAACAATCTTGAGAAACAGGGAGTAACCCCCTTGTGATTATCTCTGATATTTTCAGAATTTGTCAATGATCTCTGGTATTTTCAGAATTTTTCAATGATCACTGGTATTTCCAGAATTTTCCAATGATGCCTACCCTACCTCCTTTGGATTACTGTGTTATGGGTTTTCCCTTAAATACCCCTTCTCCCAGCAACTCAGGTTCGAAAACTAAACACTGGAAAATGTGCGTTTCATACTAAAGTTTTTAATGAAATTAATACACTTTCAAAAGAACGTGATTTTCTTTCAAAGTAAAGCTTGTACTGAGAGAAGGAACACTGATCTTACTTCTAACAAAAGGTTTTCATGAAATTAATACACTTTCAAAAGAACGTGATTATCTTTCAAAGTAAAGCTAGTAGAGAGAAAAAGGTACACTGATCTCATTTCTAACAATGCTTTGAGACGTACCACAGAACTGCGTCTCTTTTCAGAGAAACACATATGCGTTTCTCATAAAAGCTTGTCAAGAAATTAATACACTTTCACAAGAACATGATTGTCTTTCAAAGTAAGCATGTACAGAGAAAAGGAACACTGCTCTCACTTTTAACAATAGTTTTACATGTCCCAAACAACTGCCTCTCTTTTCTAAGAAACAAATGTGTGTTTCTTACTAAAGTTGTTCATGAAATTAATACACTTTCAAGAGAAAGTGATTATCTTTCAAAATAAAGCTTGTACAGAGAAAAAAACACTGATCTCACTTCTAATAATACTTCGAAATGTCCCAAACAACAGCTTCTCTTTACAAAGAAACACATGTGCATTTCTCAATAAAGCTTTTCATGAAATTGATACACTTTCAGAAGAACATGATTATCTTTCAAAGTAAAGCTTGTGCAGAGATAAGGAACACTGATCTCACTTCTAACGATACTTTGAAATGTCCCAAACAACAGCTTCTCTTTACAAAGAAACACATGTGTGTTTCTCAATAAAGCTTTTGATGAAGTTAATATACTTTCAAAAGAACATGATTATCTTTCAAAGTAAAGCTTGTACAGAGAAGGAGAAAACTGATCTCACTACTAACAATAATTTGACATATCACTAGCAACTGCTTCTCTTTACAAAAAAACACATGTGCGTCTTGCTAAAACTTTTCATGAAATTAATACACTTTCAAAGAAAGTTATTACCTTTCAAAGTAAAGCTTGTACAGAGAAAAGGAACACTGTTCTAACTTCTAACAATTCTTTGATATGTCGCAAACAACTGCTTCACTTTTCAAACAACAAATATGCGGTTCTCACTAAAGCTTTTCATGAAATTAATACAATTTCAAAAGAATATTATTATCTATCAAAGTAAAGCTTGTACAGAGAAAAGGATCAATTCTCTCACTTTTTGCAATGATTTGACATGTCCCACAGAACTGTGTCTCTTTTCAGGGAAACACATGTGCTTTTCTTACTAAAGCTTTTCATGAAATTAATACATTTAATAAAGAACATGATTACCGTCCAAAGTAAAGCTTGTACCAATAAAAAGGAACACTGATCTCACTTCTAAAAATACTTTGCTAAGATTCAAACAACTGCGTGTCTTGACAAAGAAAAATATGTACGTTTCTCACTAAAGCTTTTCACGAAATTAATACACGTTCAAAAGAACGTGATTATCTTTCAAAGTAAAACTTGTACAGAGGAAAAGAACACTGATTTTACTTCTGACAATATTTTGACATGTTGCAAACAACTGCTTCTCTTTACAAAAAAAAACACGTGTCTGTTTCTTACAAATCTTTTCATGAAACTATTACACTTTCAAAGAACATAATAATCTTTCAAAGTATAGCTTGTACAGAGAATAGGTTCACTACTCTCACTTATAACAATACTTTGACATGTCCCAAACAACTGCTTGTCTTGACAAAGAAATACATGTCCTTTTCTCACTAAAGCATTTCATGATTAATACACATTCCAAAGAATGTGATTATCTTTGTACAGAGAAAAGGAACACTGATATCACTTCTAACAATACTTTGATAGGTCGTAAAGAACTGCCTCTCTTTACAAAGAAACACATGTGCGTTTCTCATTTAAACTTTTCATGAAAATAATACACTTTCAGAAGGACACGTTTATCTTTCAAAGTAAAGCTTGTACGGAGAAAAGGAACACTGATCTCACATCTAAGAATACTTTGAAATGTCCCAACCAACAGCTTCTCTTTAAAGAAACACATGTGCGTTTCTCTTTAAAGCTTTTCATGAAATTACTACACTTTCAAAAGAACGTCATTATCTTTGAAAGTAAAGCTTGTACAGAGAAAAGAAATACTGATCTCAGTTCTAACAATGATTTGACATGTCCCCATCAAATGCTACTTTTTTCAGGGAAACACATGTGCATTTCGTACTAAAGCTTTTCATGAAATTAATACACTTTCAAAAGAATGTGATTATTTTTAAAGTAAAGGTTGTACAGAGACAAGGAACACTGATCTCCCTTCTAACAACATTGACATGTCCCAAACAACTACTTCTCTTTACAAAGAAACATCTGTGCATTTCTTAATAAAGCTTTTCGTGATATTAATATACTTTCAAAAGAAATTGATTATCTTTTAAATTAAAGCTTGTACAGAGAATAGGAACACTGATCTCAGATCTAACAGTTTTGACATGTACCACAACACTGTGTCTTTTTTCAGAGAAACACATGTACGTTTCTTACTAAAGCTTTTCATGAAATTAATACACTTTCAAAGAACATTATTTGCTTTCAAATTAAAGCTTGGACAGAGAAAAGGAAAACTGATCTCACTTCTAACAATACATTGACATGTCCCAAACAACTGCTTGTCTTGACCAAGAAACACATGTACGTTTCTTACTAAAGCTTTTCATGAAATAATTACACTTTCAAAAAAACATGATTATTTTTCAAATAAAGCTTGTATAGTGAAAAGATGACACCAACAAACCAGAATCATAGCACATTTATTTTTGCAGAGGACAGAAGGCCACTGCTGCTCATTGTAGGAGTGGGTCTCTGTGGGGATCAGTCTAAAGGTTCAATAATCTAAGCTTTTTCAATCGTAGCTCATAAAAGTATGCCCTCGGCATCATGGGGCAACGTGCCGCTGCAGTATTTCCCAAGCAATGGCTGCCCTTCAGGTCATAGGCATAGTGCACATAACAGGTAGGGCAGACGGCTGAGAAAAATGAGACTGCCTTGAGCTGTCTTTCAGACCTGATATATCCAGAAGCTCAGGACCAAGTTCATCAAATCTGCATAGAAGCACTCGGCATCCATCATGGTTCTCCAGAGGGACAGGATATGTCTCTTCGGTTAGCTTGTTCAGCTTGGCTGTGTGGTGAAGCAGTTGCTTCAGGACAGGTAAAGACAGGTCATTCATGTAAAACTCAATCTTGAGGAGCTGGGATCATTGACTCAGGGCAGGCTTCAAAGCACTAAATTGAGAATCCTCCAGCCGACATCTGGCCAGGTCAAGAGTTTCCAAGGTGTCTTTCACTTTCTCAAGGAGATAGCCAAGTGGCTTAATACACTTGTCCAACATTGTGTAAGACAAGTAGAGATGTTTAAGCGCAGAAAGGTTCAGGATTTGGGGCAGGTAATCCAAGTCTCTCTGTATGATGTAACAGTGAGTGATGGACAGGGTCTCCAAGGGCTTCTTCAGGCACCTAGAGAGAGAATGAGATTTCTGTCAAATGGTGTTGAAGAGGATGGTTAGAACTGACAATGTAGCAGATGGTACCTCTCCTGCATTCATTCTGAAGGAGGTCAACCCCCTTGTCTCTCCCTTTTGTGGTCAGCTCACAAAAGTCACAGAAATCTAGCATGGGCCAGGCTCAGGCCACAGGAGAAAACCCAGCAATTTTCCTATCAGGAGGAGTGAATATGGTGACTGTAAGCTGACTGTAAGGATTACCTACCCCCAAGCGAGCTTCAGCGACACTCTCTTAGGGGCCTCTGACAGTGAGACCAGCATCTATCCCTGGTGCATGAGCTAGCTTGTTGGAGCCCATTCCATATGGTGGGATGCCATGCTCAGCATTAACGCAGCTGGGAGAATCTCGGTCCTGCCCCAACTTAGTGTGCTGAACTTCATTGACTCAGCATAGGAGCCCTCACCCATATGAAGTGAATGAGGAATGGTTGGGAGGGGAAGTGACGGGATTGATGAGAAGATTGTTGGAAAAGAGACATGTAGTGGAAATATAAATTGAAAAAAAAATATTTTTAAAATATAACCGAAAGAAGAAAGGAATCAATATTTGACCAAATATTAAAATATCTAGAATAAAAGAAAGAAAAAAGTGACCTGCATCCAGGCAAGGTGGCACAAGAATTTAATTCCAGCACCGGGGAGGTAGAGACAGGTGGATCTCCGAGCTCAAGGCCAGCTTTGCCTCGGAACTAGCTGTTCCTCTGAAAAGAAATCTCAGACAGGTGTGGCAGCTCTCACACTGTAACACAAGGGTGACACAGGACTACTGTCGACAGTTGGAGTCCACTTTGGGCAAAATAAAGAGTGCCAGTCAATCTTTGATTCATGATGAAATCCTGTCTCAAAAAATTCAAACATCAGATATATAGATGAAAATTAACAGTTCAGTATTTCTGGACTGGAACAAGGAATGAATTATTTATTTATGTGTTTATGCTCTTCAAAGAGCAGATTCTCAGCTGGGCAGTAGTGGGTCGTGTTTTTGATCTCAGCATTTGGTAGTCAGAGGCAGGCGGATCTCTGTGAGTTTGAAGCCAGTATGTCTACAAGAGCTAGTTCCAAGACAGCTTCCAAATCTACAGAGAAACACTGTCTCCAGAAAAAAAGGAAAAGTATAAAGAATGGGTGGTGGTGGTGCACGCCTTTAATCCCAGCACTCAGGGGGGAGAGGCAGGTGGATCTCTGTGAGTTCGAGGCCTGCCTGGTCTACAAGAGCTAGTTCCAGGACAGGAACCAAAAGCTATGGAGAAACCCTGTCTCCAAAAATCCAACATATATATAGAAAGAAAGAAAGAAAGAAAGAAAGAAAGAAAGAAAGAAAGAAAGAAAGAAAGAAAGAAAGAAAGATTCACTGTGTATCCTAGACTCTAGACTCTAGTCTAGGCTGACGTTGAACTCCAACGTGCCTGCCTCTGCCACCATAGGGTTGAGATTAAACATGTGTACCACTTCTGGCTGTTTTCAATGAATAAGTTAACCTTAGTTATAATCTATGTTTTTGCCTGTGTTTTGATCTGATCCAACATCAAAAAAATCCCAGATGGAGTAAGATTAGACTAAGTTTTAGGATCAGACTATGGAATTAGTCTGGGAGGGTGTGACTACAAAGGGGTGGGTTCAGTGGAAAGGGTTATAAAGAGTCAGAGCAGCCAGAGAAACCCACAGAGTCTCTGAAACCTGGAGATACAACGCTTCCCTGCCTGGATTTGGAGGCCTATCACCAGTATCCAACTCTGGTAAGTCCCTTAGCTCTACCATCTATGCAGCCCAGTCTAGCCTTGTCTGTGCTTCAAATACTGTGTGTATTCCTTTAGTTTGCAGGGAATTCTGTCTTTTGCTTGTGGAGGTTGTTTTAATTAATATTTATTGAGCTCTACATCGTTCTCTGCTCCCCTTCCTGCCTTTCCCCTCCTCCCTTTAATTCCTCCACAAAGACCCCATGCTCCCAATTTACTCAGGAGATCTTGTCTTTTTCTACTTTCTACTTCCCATGTAGATTGGATCTATGTAAGACTGTCTTGGTGTCCTCATTGTTGTCAAGCTTCTCTGGGTTTGTGGTTTGAAGGATGGCTTTCTTTGCTTTATGCTTCTTAAAAACCACCTATGAGTGAGTACATGTGATAATTGTCTTCTGTTTCTGGGTTACTTCACTCAAAATAATGTTTTCTAGCTCCATCCATTTGCGTGCAAAATTCAAGCTGTTGCTATTTATATTTATTTATTTTTTTCTGCTGTGTAGTACTCCATTGTGTAAATATACCACATTTTCCTTATCCATTCTTCGATCGAGGGGCATGTAGGTTTTTTCCAGGTTCTGGCTATGATAACCAAAGCTGCTATGAAAAGAGTTGAGCATATGTCCTTGTGGCATGATGGAGCATTCTTTGAATATATACCCCCAAATGGTATTATTTGGTCTTGAGGAAGGTTCTTTCCTAATTTCCTGAGAAATCACCACACTGACATCCAAAGGGGTTGTACCAGCTTGCGTTCCTGCCAGCAATGCAGAAATGTTCTTTGTTTTCCCCCAAAACCTCTCCAGCATAAGTTGCCATTGGTGTTTTTGATCTTGGCCACTCTTTCAGGTGTAAGATAGTATATCAGAGTTTAGATTTGCATCTCTCTATTGACTAAGGGTGTTGAACATTTCCTTAAGTGTCTTTCAGCCATTTTAGATTCCTCTGAAAGTTGTCTGTTTAGGTCTGTACTCTATTTTTTTATTGGATTATGTGTTCTTTGGGTGACCATGTTCTTGAGTTCTTTGTATATTTTGGAGATCAGACTTGTCTGTGTGGTTAGTGAAGATCTTTCCCATTCTGTAAGCTGTCGTTTTGTCTTGTTGACCTTTGTCTTATTCCTGCTTTGCCTAAGTTTTCAGTTTCAGGAGGACCTGTCTGTGCTGCTGGGGTTATATTTATTTAGGAAGTGGTCTCCTGTGCCAATGCTTTCAAGTGTACTTCCCACTTTCTCTTTTTTCCTTTTCTTTTTGGTCTTTTCGAGACAGGGTTTCTCTTGCTTCTGTAGGCTGTCCTGGAACTAGCTCTTGTAGACCAGACTAGCCTCAAACTCACAGATCCACCCGTGTCTGCCTCCCAAGTGCTTGGATTAAAGGCGTGTGCCACCACAGCCCAGCTATAGAAAGTCATGCGGGATTAAAGGCATGTGCCACTTTGGCCCCACAAACCATGCATTCTTATGCATGCCTTAAATCCCAGCACAATGGAGTCAGAGGGAGGGTGATCCCTGAGTTTGAGGTGAGCATACTCAACACAGTGAGTTCCATTCCAGCAGGTGTTGGCATGCTATTTGAGCCCAGCATGGAACAGATGGAGGTGGAGGCTAACCTGGTCTCCAGAGGGATCTCCAGGAGAGCCAGGGTTCACAGTGAGTTCCACAATGGCAGGGTTACTACCTTGTATCTAAATAGCAAATGAAACAAAGTAATTTGCATCTGCTGATTGATGCAGGGACTCCTCATCCTGGAGCCTATACTGTCCTCAAACTTGAAGAAAGCAGCCTGCTTCCATTTATTCAGTGTCCAAATGAAAAGGCTGAGCTATCCGCTGACATTTAATTAGAAATCTTGCCCCTTTCAGTCTTCCTAGTTTCAGAAGAACTCAGGAAGCTGTTCTGGTGCTCTAGAAGTATTAACAGTTGTAGTATTTATTGTTCTAGTCAGTTTCCTTCCTCTAGACTGTGAATTTTCCTTCCCATCTCTAGTCTTTTCTGTAGTGGCATTTTAGTTGTATTTTTTGTTTTTTTCGAGACAGGGTTTCTCTGGCTTTGGAGCCTGTTCTGGAACTAGCTCTTGTAGACCAGGCTGGCCTTGAACTCACAGATACGCCTGTTTCTGCCTCCCAAGTGCTTGGATTAAAGGCGTGTGCCACCACAGATCAGCTTCGATTGTATTTTAATAAATAAAGCTTGCCTCTGGAGAGTAAAATTGCCACATTGGTCAGTCTTACAGCCAAGCAGTGGTAACACAGCCCTTTAATCCCAGTAGCATCACTAGTTGCCATAGAAAGCAGCAGTGCATGACTTTAATCCCAGCCCTAGAGAGGATTATAAAATGGAAGGAGACAGCTCTCACAGTCTCATTCTGAGATTCCTGGAGGCAAGGTCACCATTTTCAGTTTGAGCTTTAGGTAAGAAACAGAGACTGGCTGCATTGCTATTTAGATCTTCATGTTAAACTCTAATTTCTCTGAGTTTTTACTAATCCTGCTTCATTTAGCACCCAATTGTTTTGTATGCAAGTTTATGAAAAAGTTGTTTGCCTGAGTCTTTTTGGCCACCATCCCAGGGAGACTTGGGAATGAAATTCTAGCTCCAGGAATTTGAGCCCAAACCTACCCACCTGTTTTTTTTTTTTTTTTTTTGGAACTTCCTGACTAAGCCTTAGCAGCAATAAACTCCCAGAGGTTTTCTCTGTATTTTTGGATGTCCACAAACTCAGTGACACCCTGGCTTCGAACTCACAGAGATCTGCCTGTCTATGCCTCCCTAGTGCTGGGATTTAAGGCTTGTGCCCCTATGCCTGGTTTC
This sequence comes from Chionomys nivalis, assembly GCF_950005125.1. Classification (NCBI taxonomy): domain Eukaryota; kingdom Metazoa; phylum Chordata; class Mammalia; order Rodentia; family Cricetidae; genus Chionomys; species Chionomys nivalis. The sequence goes on from NC_080107.1 coordinate 57,265,313, forward strand.
CTCCCAGCTCTTTTGAGATTCTCTTTTACCTACACTTAAATGGTGTTAATGAGCAGTACACGGGCTTCTTGGTAGTGGCTAGGACCTTAACGCCAGACTTGTAACAAAAACATGGCTACCGCTAGTGTCACCATGAAGCTAGACTATTATTAGGAAGGCAAGGAATGAAGCAGAACCAGCTGCCAAAGCCGCAGCTCTAATCCTAGCCATGCTGTTTAGCAGATTAGAGACTCTGTGGTCAGAACAAGATAGAGATGCAGGAAGGCAGATTCAGGTATGGGGGAAAAGCCTACAAATGGTTTACAATGGGTTCAAAAATATATGTGGGCTTGCGAGAGAAAAAGGATGAAGCCCTTAAAATAAAACAGATGGGTGTGGCACACGCCTCTAATTATAACACTTGGGAAACAGAGGTAGGGAGAACTGAGTTCAAAACTAGCCTGCTCTGGAGTTAGATCCAGGACAGCCAAAGAAACACAGAAAACCTATCTCAAAAAGCCAAAATCAGTGCTAAAAGACATTTGAGTAGATAGAAGTCTGCTGGATTAGTCCAACCTAGATATTTCAAAAAGGCTGTGAGTTCAAAAATTGTAATTCAAAGTATATTTTACTTTGGAGAAGTTTTGCTTTTGGTTCCACATGAAGTGAGAGGCTGAGGGTCCATTCAGTGTTTAAAAAAAATAAGGATTCTTCAAGAGAGACCCCCTGAAATATCTCATAGGGACAGATGGCCCAGATGATCCAACGTTTTAGAGCACCTCTGTTGCAGTTTCCTCTGAGTTCCACTTCCACAGTAGTTTCAAGACTGCTGCTGAGATGATCCAGCCTCACCGAATAATCCAGTCAGGACTTGACCATAATCCTAAATCTTCTTTGTGTCCCCCATAAGATTATCAGTTCCTCCAATCAGCAGGAAGTACCCTAGAAAACTATGCCCACATTTCCCAAAAATGGATTATGGATGGTCTGTCTTTGTTTAGTGTGTTGGTTACAAGTTATGGATAATGGTCAGGAAAACAACTAAACAAAGGAAATTAGATTCAATGTTTTTGTGAGACGAGGTTTCTCTACATAGCTTTGTAGGCTGTCCTGGCAGTAGCTCGGTAGACCAAGCGGGCCCTGATCTGAGAGATCTGCCTGCCTCTTCCTCCTGAATGTTGGATTAAAGGTGTGTGCCACCCCGCCAACCTCCCATTGACAATGCTGATCTTTTGGTGAATTTAAGATAGGTATTTTTCTTTGGTGTGGGGGATACAGAGTTTATTAGTGGGTGATGTAAGGAAAAAGGGGAAGGGAGAGAGGGAGAGAGAGAAAAGGAGAGAGAGGCAGTAGCCATTTTCTGAAGTGAGACTGGGAGAGAGAGAGAGAGAGAGAGAGAGAGAGAGAGAGAGAGGGAGAGGGAGAGAGCTAGCTGATCTACATATTCTTGAGCATGCCTTAAATCCCCCAGTAGGGAAGCAGAGGAAGGCTGATTCTTACTGGTGAGTTTGAGATCAGCCTATGCTTCACAGTGAGTTCTAATCCAGGAGGTGTTGGAATGCTATTTCATCCCAGCATGTAGCAGACACGGGGAGGTGGATGTCTGAGTTCGAGGCCACCCTGGTCTACAGAGATTTCCAGGACAGCCAGGGTTCACAGTGAATTCCGAACAGCCAGGGTCACTATTTAGTTTTGAAATTGAAAATGAAAAAATAAAAAGATTTTGCATCTGTCGATTGATGCATGGAGCCTATAGTGTCCTAGAATTTACAGAAAGCAGCCTGCTTCCATTCAGTGTCCAGCTGACATTTAATTAGAAATCCTACCCCCTTCAGACTTACTAGTTTCAGAAGAACTCAGGAAGCCATTCTGGTGCTCTAGAAGTAAACAGTTGTGGCAGTGTTCTAGTGAGTTTCCTTCCTCCAGAATGTGAATAATCATTTCCATCTCTAGTCCTCTCCTTTTTAGTTTTATTTTTCTTTTTTGCCTGTTGTCCTCCTGTTTCTTTGGAGAGACTGCACACCACAGAGAGGTGAATCGTGGCTTTAACTCCAGGAGAAGGTGATCAAAATTGGTCAGTGGAGATCTCAACAATCCCTCAGCACTGACTGCCCTGACAGCTCCCTGTGTGTGCAGAAGGACTTCCTAAGTTTACAATCATTAATGGTCTCTTTCTTTGCCTGCTTCCCCAGTCACAATGAGAGATCAAGCCCCACCAACACTCCAGCAGCTAGCGTTCGAGAGCCTACTGAAGAAGGAGGCCTTGGCCATTTCTGGTCTGGCAGACTGGCCCTGGTTCCTGTTCCCAGCAGCATTTGAGAGGGCCTTCAGGAACAATCAGACCAACATCCTGCGGGCCATGGTGCCTGCCTGGCCATTCACATGCCTTCCTGTAGGAATCCTGATGAAGAAGCCACACCTGGAGACTTTGAAAGCTCTGCTTGATGGACTAGATGTGCTGATTACAGAGGAGCCTTGCCCCCGGTAAGCAAGATCCAGCTCTGTTGGAGGAGGCTCTGTGTGAACAAAGCAAGACCATGTGGAGCCAAGGATTATTTGATCAAAGAGGGTTGGGAATTCTAATAGCATCTGCTTAGAGGAATTCAGAGGCTTTGGCCTGGTCTCAGCCATCTTGGCAATAATAATGTGGAGAACACGAGAACAGCCACTGAGCAATCCCTCAAGGGTGTCTGTCACTCAAAGTTCCAGGTGGAATGAGGCTGGGATTAAGGGGAATGGAAGGATGTGGGACAGGGCTGAGGATGCCTCCCTGGTAAAGTTCTCTTTATACTGAGCCTGAGGTCCTGGTTTTCATTCTATGCATAGGAAAAAGCAAACTTTTGGAAGGGAGAGCTGAAGTGTGAGATGTGGATAAGAAGAAGACTGTATTATGTATGGTATTTGCTGAGATTGCTACCTGTTTCTCCCACAGCCGCGGAAAAATCAGAGTGCTGGATTTGACAAATAGGGATTCGTGTGTCAATTGGAGTCAATCCTGTGAAAGGGAATTCTTTCTTCAGTTCAGGAGAGAGAAGACAGTGGAGACGTGTCCTTACTCGCAAGTAAAGAAATATTTAAATGTCATAACTGACCTAAATATCATGAAGAGTGAGTGTGATGAATGTCCCACATACTTGTGGCGATGGGCCCAGCAGAGACAAAATTCTGTTCGTTTGTGCTGTCCAAAGATCGATATTTTGAGATCAAAATACTTTCCCACAGCCATAGACTTCTTAAAGTCTGTAGATCTCCACTGTGTATGGGAGCTGAGTTTGAGATATACATGGATAGAAGGCATGGCTTCTTTTGGACCGTACCTGAGACAGATGAGAAACCTTCACACACTCAGTTTGTCATACATTCGGAAGGATTCAAGCATCAGTGGATCTGAAGAGCTGGAAGAGGAGTGCATGAACAAATTCGTATCACAATTACCCCAATTCCACTGTCTCCAGCATCTCTATATCAACGATTCTCCTGCTCTAGTTGGCAGCCTGGCTGATTGTCTCAGGTAAGGAAGGATAAAGAGAGGTTCTCCAGACAAATAACCCACCTTTTGCTTATAGGTTAGGAGGTCCTTGAACGTCAGGCTATGCACTATCAACCTTGTACATCCAAGGAGATGAGCTCTGTGCCAAGCCACCTGCGACCAGCCCCAAGGGTGCCGATAATTGCTCATTAGAGAAAGGTTGTTGGGTGCATAGAAAGAGATTGAGTTAGTGGGAAATGGGTGACACCTGCATTGAAGTTGTGGGACCAGGAAATGGCAATGTTGAGGAAAGGACATTAGGGGAACCGAAAGGGAAACAGTTGTGGTGTCGCTGAAGCTTGCTTGTTGTGGGTAGTCCTTACAGTCACCATATTCACTCCTCCTGATAGGAAAATCACTGGGTTTTCTCCTGTGGCCTGAGCCTGGCCCATGCTAGACTTCTGTGATTTTTGTGAGCTGACCACAAAAGGGAGAGTCATGGGGGTTGACCTCCTTCAGAATGAATGCGGGAGAAGTACCATCTGCTACATTGTCAGTTCTAACCATCCTCTTCAACACCATTGGAAAAAATCTCATTCTCTCTCTAGGCGCCTGAAGAAGCCCTTGGAGACCCTGTCCATCACTCACTGTTACATCATACAGAGAGACTTGGATTACCTGCCCCGGTGCCTGAACCTTTCTTCGCTTAAACATCTCTACTTGTCGTACACAATGTTGGACAAGTGTATTAAGCCACTTGGCTATCTCCTTGAGAGAGTGAAAGACACCTTGGAAACTCTTGACCTGGCCGGATGTCGGCTGGAGGATTCTCAATTTAGTGCTTTGATGCCTGCCCTGAGTCAATGCTCCCAGCTCCTCAAGATTGATTTTTACAGGAATGAACTGTCTCTACTTGTCCTGAAGCAACTGCTTCACCACACAGCCAAGCTGAACAAGCTAACCAAAGAGACATACCCTGTCCCTCTGGAGTACTATGATGGATGCCGAGTGCTTGTACGCAGATTTGATGAACTTGGTCCTGAGCTTCTGGATATACTCAGGTCTGAAAGACAGCTCAAGGAAGTCTGTTTTTTCGCAGCCATCTGCCCTACCTGTTATGTGCGCTATGTCTATGACCTGAAGGGCGGCCGTTGCTTGGGAAATAATGCCGCGGCACGTTGCCCCGTGATGCCAATGGAATACTCTTATGAGCTATGGTTGAAAAGGTTTGGATTATTGAACCTTTAGACTGCTCCCCACAGAGACCCCCACCATGAGTAGCAGTGCCCTTCTGTCCACGGCACAAAATAAATGTGCTATGATTCTGATTTGCTGGTGTCAGCTTCACAGCAAACAGTCAACTCATTCCCAGCATTCTCTGTTTCTGTTTTTTCTTTCTTCATCCTACTCACCTAGTAAGTCTCAAAGCTGTATGGGCCATGAAATGCTTTGGGACCCAGGGCACATGACTTTGGATCCTTCAATGTAGTCGTCTGAGTTCTAAGATTGCTAATCATTACCAGGAGGCCCGGTTTGTAAGCCTCATAGCAGTGGGGCCTTATTCTTCAAAGCTCCTACCCTGTGGTTGTAGCTGGTGTCTTTCACATAAAAACCTCCTTCACAGGGGCTGAGGAGATGGCTCAGTAGTTAAGAGCACTGACTGCTCTTCCAGAGGACCTGTGTTCAATTCCTAGCAGCCACATGGTAGCTCAACTCTCTGATCTGGTCTCCTCTTCTTGTGTGACAGGCAGAACACTGCATCATTATAATATACATAATAGTAATCATAATCCTTGAAAAATATTCATTCCTTGGGCATGTTTCATTTTCTTGGTCTCGAAGAAGTGTCCTTTTAGCCCTGCAACTGTATTTTCTATATTTTGGTGTTGCTGTCCCTGATGCTACTCTATTCCCTTTGTATAATTTGGTGGCACATTTTTCTTAATCTTACTTATTGTTGTTAGAAAATGATGAATAGAAATCCTACACTCAATCATCACAGGTATTATGCGCTTATTTCTCTAAACTATGACGGAAGGAATATTCAAGGATACTACACACCCAAGTAATATTGGGTACCAAGTGATAACCAAGAGGGACAATGTCCTTGTATTAGACCCTTGCTAGAATTTCAAGTTGACATTATTTACAATACACCAACATACAGAGACCTAATCTCACAGTGAGATGGGCACATTGGAACCCCAAGATATGTATTTCCTCATACACCCAGAAGAGTTTGTATACTGGATAGGAACAGCACTTTCTTTAACATATCCCCTGGAAGAGAGATGTCAAATGGCATTCAATAAGAGTCTTACATCAATCCATCTGCTGAGATCTGAACCCACTCTCAGTTGTTGCAGCTTTTTATGTTCTCAACAGAGTGTCACACCCTGTTTAATGCCTGTATGCATGGCAGACAGTAATATGCCCATTTTAAAGATGCATCTCCACCTCTTTCATTCTCTCTCTCTCTCTCTCTCTCTCTCTCTCTCTCTCTCTCTCTTTCTCTCTATCTCTCTCTCCCTCTCCTGTTTCTGCAGATCCTGTCCCCAGGGACTTGTCCCTTCCCTGTCCTTTTCCCTTCTGTCAGTAACTTTGTTGTAATAAGAGCGGCGGAGCTGCGTCTCCGGCACCCGGCCGCCCACATGGCTAGCTTATGCCCCGAAATAATTATACGGAAACTGTATTTTTTTAATTACTGTCTGGCTCATTAGTTTTAGCCTCTTATTGGCTAGCTCTTACATATTGATCTAACCCATTTTTAATATTTTGTGTAGCACCACGAGCTGGCTTACCAGGAAAGATCTTAACCTGCGTCTGTCTGGAGTGGGAAAATCATGGCGACTCACTCACTCGGCTCCTTTTTCCCAGCATTCTCTTTTGTCTACTCCACCCACCTAAGGGTTGGCCAATCAAATGGGCCAAGACAGTTTTTTTATTAGTTAACCAATGACCTTCCTCCATCATAACTTATCACTCAAATTCTTTCTGCATAACCCTTTTGTCTGTCCATCACTTGCCTTGGACTCTAACCTGCCACCAAGGCAAACACTTGTAAAATAAAAACAAGTGAATCCTAACACATACACACACATACACACAAATAACCTACATGAACTAGAACAACCTCTCTCTCTCTCTCTCTATCTCTCTCTCTCTCTCTCTCTCTCTCTCTCTCTCTCTCTCTCACACACACACACACACACACACACAAATAACCTACATGAACTAGAACGGCCTCCTTTAACAGTTGAACTGTTGAAATTTCACTATGGCATTCTCACACATACACATAATTTACTCTGCTCTTATTTGTTGACCTCCCCCATTCTCCTCCCTCTGTTTCTTTCCCATCGAAAGTCCATTACCTCCAAAAAGCTCAGGTCACCTGTATCTGTGGGTTTTCCCATCATGTTCTTGCCCACCCTCCCCCCTTGCTCATATAGTCCCTTAAACTCTCTTCAACTGGTCTCCCAGAGCTCGGCCCAGTGGTTGGCTGTGGATCTCTGCATCTACTTCCCATTGGGTACTGGATGAACGTTCTATGATAACAATTAGGGTAGTCACCAATCTGATTACAGGGGAAGGGCAGTTCAGGCACTCTCTCCAGAATTTCTAGGAGACTTGTGGATCTTTGCAAATTTCCCTAGCACCAGGACTCTCCCTATCCCATAGGGTCTCTTCTATCAAAATATCTCTTTCCTTGCTGTGCCCCTCCATCCTGCCCCCATCTCAGCCATTTAATTCCTCATGTTTCAAGCCCCTCATTCCCTCTCTTTTACTCTCTCCACAGTTGACCCAGGATATCTCATCTATTTCCTCTTCCCAGGGAGATACATGTGTCCCACTTAGGGTCCTCCTTGCTATGTAACTTCTCTGGAGCTGAGAATTGTAGTGTGGTTATTCTTTGCTTTACATCTACTGTTCACTTATGATTGAATACATACCATATTTGTCTTTCTGAGTCTGGGTTACCTCACTCAGGATGGATTATTTTTTTAGTTCCATTCATTTGCCTGCAATTTTCATGATATAAATGTTTTTCTGCTGAATAATACACCATTGTGTACATATATCACATTTTCTTTATCCATTCTTCAATGGAGGGTCCAAATAGGTTGTTTTCAGGTTACTGGCTATGGAGAGGATTTTCAGGTGCTTCCTTGTGGACTGATGAAGTCTTTGCTAGAGCACTGAATTTCCACCAGATTTGAGGACAGGATCTAGCTGCCTAGCTGCTTACTCAAGACACACTACCTTCATTCTAAGCAGGAATCTTAATCATCTTTGCTCTTCTCTGAGTGTTATCTGTTTGGGTGGGGCTTCACCTCAGCCCTTGGCATGTTTTGGAATGTTGGGTTCAAAGTTCCATTTCAAGCCCTTTCCATTGGAGGTTGCCTCAGTCCAAACTCCATGTCCAAGAAAGGCCACCAAAGAGTGAACCTTTCACCAGAAAGGGTCAAGACCTCTCCCACAGGGTATTTAAACTGTCCCCAGAAAAGAACACGTGGTCTTTCTGGCTCTCCTTTTCCCTCTTTGTGGTTTCCCAGAGGGCCACCTGGGACGACTGGCATTAATTAAACCTGGACTTTTTCTAATTTGGTTTGATTTGGTATGATTTTTATTATTGTTTCACCTGGGAAGTGTGTTGTGCTGCAAAAACTTTACATTGGCCTCCTTGAACAGTGGGAGAAAGAGCAGCAGCATTGGCAGATCCTGCAGAGGAAAGATGGTCAAGGCCTCATTCCTCACCAGGGTCTGCACTCCCAGTTGTAGGATTGTGGGTGGGCCTGGAAGGTCATTCTGATGGATGTTTAGGGAGATGGTCCTGAGGAAGAATTTAGTTGAAAATATATTTTCAGAATCTTTCTTATGAAGCTCTTTCCCCTCACAGTGAATACCTGTCACCACTCTGGCCTTGATGGAGACTGGCTTTGCTCATTAGTCACTATTTGGTGGTCTCAAAGGCAAACTTGCTACCCTGGCAGCATGTGGAGCTTCTCACAATCACATTCACCATTGTGCCATCCAGTCCCAACTTCTGCTACTCTGAAGCCCATTGCCTTTTGGAAGGGGAACTCCAGGGAAGGAAAAATCTGAGCTCCTCTCCTCATGGCAGAAAAGATCCTAACCACCTTTCAGAGACAATGGAGTTGTGATATGCCCACCCTACCAATATTCTGATTTCAAATGACTGATCCTGCCTGGCAGGGACTGAGGACAATCTGTGAAATGGGCTCGTTGCCTTTAATTTTCAAAGATTTAGCTCCTGGTTTAAGGAACGTATAACATACATCTTTGGAATAGACAGTGCACTGGGTATATGTTTGTGGGGACAGTAGTGGGGGTTCAAGTCTATTTAGCATCTTTTTTTTTTCATTTTCCTAATTATGTACCATAGCCAGCTATGTAGTCCAGGCTGGACTCAAGTCACCCTAAGACCCTAGAGTTAGACACTAGCCAATCTGGTGTGACCTTATTTCCCAGTGTGGTGTCATTCAAACATTGGCCTTTCAAATACTGCATGATATCAGTGTGGTTTGCAAGAACCTAATATTTCATTACGTTAGAGGCAAATGCAGGAGTAATTCCATGCAGTCTAGTCTATATTTTGAGTTTGAGGACAGGCTAGTAGTAGAGGTTATAGGAACAAAAATAAGCAGGAATGTTAGGGATTGATGAGTCCCTTTGATTTTGACTGAGGTTGTCTGGTGCTGCGGTTTGATTCAGGTCCTGGCCTGTGTTAGACAAATATACTATCTCTGAGCTGCATTCAACTCAATAATTTCCTTTTATTTTACATAGAGACAAAGTCACTTCATATACCCAGGCCATCCTAGAGCAGGAACTTTGTTTCCTCACATCTCTAGTGCTAGGATTCCAGCATTGTGCAAGCAGCCTACATGGCTTCATTTTATGTCAGTTTGAGGAGTGATCTTGTCAAACTGACCAGGATGAAGCACCTGCACCCCAACAGGCACTGTCAGAAGAATCACTGTCTTGGGGCCCGTCTTAACAAAACCATCCCCAATCTTGTTTTTATGATACTGTTAAAAATTCCATCTATCATCTGGGTTGTGGTGGCACAGGCCTTTAATCTCAATACTTGAGAGGCAGAGGAGACCCACCTGGTTTACAGAGTGATTTCTAGGATGTTCATTTCTACTGCCTTGGAAAACAAAATGAATTTTTTCTTCAATTAAAGCACAAAAGTGCAACCAATAAGTTGTAATTCCTGGGATTACAAACACCTGAAATAACAATGATTCCATAACTGAAAGTAAAAGACCTGGATAAACCCAGAGCTTCTAGCAGGAAAAATAGATTAAAAAGGTTCAGCAGGAAGAGAAGAGCCAATATCTCTTTTAGCCAGTTCAGTGACTCTGTTTCAAGAACTAACTGAAGATAAAGTTAGATTATAATCTTGAGAACAATCTTGAGAAACAGGGAGTAACCCCCTTGTGATTATCTCTGATATTTTCAGAATTTGTCAATGATCTCTGGTATTTTCAGAATTTTTCAATGATCACTGGTATTTCCAGAATTTTCCAATGATGCCTACCCTACCTCCTTTGGATTACTGTGTTATGGGTTTTCCCTTAAATACCCCTTCTCCCAGCAACTCAGGTTCGAAAACTAAACACTGGAAAATGTGCGTTTCATACTAAAGTTTTTAATGAAATTAATACACTTTCAAAAGAACGTGATTTTCTTTCAAAGTAAAGCTTGTACTGAGAGAAGGAACACTGATCTTACTTCTAACAAAAGGTTTTCATGAAATTAATACACTTTCAAAAGAACGTGATTATCTTTCAAAGTAAAGCTAGTAGAGAGAAAAAGGTACACTGATCTCATTTCTAACAATGCTTTGAGACGTACCACAGAACTGCGTCTCTTTTCAGAGAAACACATATGCGTTTCTCATAAAAGCTTGTCAAGAAATTAATACACTTTCACAAGAACATGATTGTCTTTCAAAGTAAGCATGTACAGAGAAAAGGAACACTGCTCTCACTTTTAACAATAGTTTTACATGTCCCAAACAACTGCCTCTCTTTTCTAAGAAACAAATGTGTGTTTCTTACTAAAGTTGTTCATGAAATTAATACACTTTCAAGAGAAAGTGATTATCTTTCAAAATAAAGCTTGTACAGAGAAAAGAAACACTGATCTCACTTCTAACAATACTTCGAAATGTCCCAAACAACAGCTTCTCTTTACAAAGAAACACATGTGCATTTCTCAATAAAGCTTTTCATGAAATTGATACACTTTCAGAAGAACATGATTATCTTTCAAAGTAAAGCTTGTGCAGAGATAAGGAACACTGATCTCACTTCTAACGATACTTTGAAATGTCCCAAACAACAGCTTCTCTTTACAAAGAAACACATGTGTGTTTCTCAATAAAGCTTTTGATGAAGTTAATATACTTTCAAAAGAACATGATTATCTTTCAAAGTAAAGCTTGTACAGAGAAGGAGAAAACTGATCTCACTACTAACAATAATTTGACATATCACTAACAACTGCTTCTCTTTACAAAAAATCACATGTGCGTCTTGCTAAAACTTTTCATGAAATTAATACACTTTCAAAGAAAGTTATTACCTTTCAAAGTAAAGCTTGTACAGAGAAAAGGAACACTGTTCTAACTTCTAACAATTCTTTGATATGTCGCAAACAACTGCTTCACTTTTCAAACAACAAATATGCGGTTCTCACTAAAGCTTTTCATGAAATTAATACAATTTCAAAAGAATATTATTATCTATCAAAGTAAAGCTTGTACAGAGAAAAGGATCAATTCTCTCACTTTTTGCAATGATTTGACATGTCCCACAGAACTGTGTCTCTTTTCAGGGAAACACATGTGCTTTTCTTACTAAAGCTTTTCATGAAATTAATACATTTTCTAAAGAACATGATTACTGTCCAAAGTAAAGCTTGTACCAATAAAGGAACACTGATCTCACTTCTAAAAATACTTTGATAAGATTCAAACAACTGCGTGTCTTGACAAAGAAAAATATGTACGTTTCTCACTAAAGCTTTTCACGAAATTAATACACGTTCAAAAGAACGTGATTATCTTTCAAAGTAAAACTTGTACAGAGAAAAAGAACACTGATTTTACTTCTGACAATATTTTGACATGTTGCAAACAACTGCTTCTCTTTACAAAAAAACACGTGTCTGTTTCTTACAAATCTTTTCACGAAACTATTACACTTTCAAAGAACGTCATAATCTTTCAAAGTAAAGCTTGTACAGAGAATAGGTTCACTACTCTCACTTATAACAATACTTTGACATGTCCCAAACAACTGCTTGTCTTGACAAAGAAATACATGTCCTTTTCTCACTAAAGCATTTCATGATTAATACACTTTCCAAAGAACGTGATTATCTTTCAAATAATCAAAGTAAAGCTTGTACAGAGAAATGGAACACTGATATCACTTCTAACAATACTTTGATAGGTCGTAAAGAACTGCCTCTCTTTACGAAGAAACACATGTGCGTTTCTCATTTAAACTTTTCATGAAAATAATACACTTTCAAAAGGACACGTTTATCTTTCAAAATAAAGCTTGTACGGAGAAAAGGAACCCTGATCTCACATCTAAGCATACTTTGAAATGTCCCAAACAACAGCTTCTCTTTAAGAAACACATTTGCGTTTCTCTTTAAAGCTTTTCGTGAAATTGGTACACTTTCAAAAGAAGGTGATTATCTTTCAAAGTAAAGCTTGAACAGAGAAAAGAAACACTGATATCACTTCTAACAATACTTTGAAATGTCCCAAGCAATAGCTTCTTTTTACAAAGAAACACATGTTTTTTCTTACTAAAGCTTTTCATTAAATTAATACACTTTCAAAATAATGTCATTATCGTAGAGAGTAAAGCTTGTACAGAGAAGAGAAACACTGATTTTATTTCTCACAACTTTGACATGTCCTAAACTACAACTTCTCTTTACAAAAAACACGTTTTTTCTTACTAAAGCTTTTCATGAAATTAACACACTTTCAAAATATCATGATCATCTTAGAAAGTAAAGATTGTACAGAGAAAAGAAACACTGATCTCGTTTCTCAAATTACTTTGATATATCCTAAACAACAGCTTTTCTTTACAAAGAAACACATGTGCGTTTCTCAATAAAGCTTTTGATGAAGTGAATACACTTTCAAATGAACATGATTATCTTTCAAAGTAAAGCTTGTACAGAGAAGGAGAATACTGATCTCACTTCTGACAGTTCTTTGACATGACACAAAGAACTGCTTCTCTTTTCAAACAACAAATGTGCGTTACTCACTAGGCTTTACATGAAATTAATACAATTTCAAAAGAACATTATTATCTATCAAAATAAAGCTTCTACAGACTAAAGGATCAATTCTCTCACTTTTTGCAATGATTTGACATGTCCCACAGAAATGTGTCTCTTTTCAGAGAAACACATGTGCTTTTCCTACTAAAGCTTTTCATGAAATTAATACACTTTCAAAAGAACGTGTTTATAGTTCAAAGTAAAGCTTGTATGGATAAAAGGAACACTGATCTTACTTCTGAAAATACTTTGATAAGATTCAAACAACTGCTTGTCTTGACAAAGAAACATATGTACATTTCTCACTAAAGCTTTTCATGAAATTGATACACCTTCAAAAGAATGTAATGATCTTTCAAAGAAAAGCTTGTACAGAGAAAAGGAACCCTGATATCACTTCTAACAATACTTTGACATGTTCCAAACAACAGCTTGTCTCAAGAAAGAAACACATGTGGATTTTTTTACTATTGCTTTTCTTGAAATTAGTACACTTTCAAAAAAACATGATGATCTTTCCAGGTAAAAGTTGTTCAGAGAAAAATAACACAGATCTCACTTCTAACAAGACTTTGACATGTCGCAAACAACTACTTCTCTTTACAAAACAACACATGTGTGTTTCATACTAAAGTTTTTAATGAAATTAATACACTTTCAAAAGAATGTGATTTTCCTTCAAAGTAAAGCTTGCACTGAGAGAATGAAAACTGATCTTACTTCTAACAAAAGGTTTTCATGAAATTAATACACTTTCAAAAGAACGTGATTATCTTTCAAAGTAAAGCTAGTAGAGAAAAGGTACACTGATCTCATTTCTAACAATGCTTTGACACATACCACAGAACTGTGTCTCTTTTCAGAGAAACACATGTGTGTTTCTTACTAAGCTTTTCATGAAATTAATACACTTTCAAAAGAACATGATTATCTTTCAAAGTAAAGCTTACACAGAGACAAGGAAGACTTATCTCACTTCTAACCATACTTTGACATGTCTCAAACTACAGCTTCTCTTTATAAAGAAACAAATGTGCCTTTCTTACTAAAGTTTTTCAAGAAATTAATACACTTTCAAAAGAACGTGATTATCTTTCAAAGTAACTTTTACAAAGAAAAGGAACACTGATCTCACTTCTAACAATACTTTGAAATGTCCCAAAACAACAGCTTCTCTTAACAAAGAAAATCTCGTGTGTTTCACACTAAAGCTTTTCATGAAATGAATACTCTTTCAAAAGAACGTGATTATCTTTTAAAGTAAAGCTTGTATAGAGAAATGGAACACTGATATCCCTTCTAACAATACTTTGAAATGTCCCAAACATCTTCTTGTCTCAACAAAAACACATGTGGATTTTTTACTAAACCTTTTCATGAAATTAATACACTGTCAAAAGAACATGATTATCTTTCAGAGTAACAATTGTACAGAGAAAATAAACACTTATCTCACTTCTAACAATACTTTGACATGTCCCAAACATCTTCTTGTCTCAACAAAAACACATGTGGATTTTTTACTAAACCTTTTCATGAAATTAATACACTGTCAAAAGAACATGATTATCTTTCAGAGTAACAATTGTACAGAGAAAAGAAACACTGATCTCACTTCTAACAATACTTTGACATGTCCCAAACAACAGCTTCTCTTTACAAAGAAACACATGTATTTTTCTTACTAAAACTTTTCATTAAATTAACACACTTTCAAAATAATGTGATTATCTTAGAAAGTAAAGCTTGTACAGAGAAAAGAAACACTGATCTCAGTTCTAACAGTACTTTGACATGTCCAAAACAGCAGCATCTTTTTACAAAGAAACATAAGTGTGTTTCTAAATAAAGCTTTTGGCGAATTGAATTCACTTTCAAAAGAACGTGATTATCTTTCAAAATGAAGCTTGTACAGAGAAAAAGAACACTGATCTCACTTCTGCCAATAGTTTGATATGTTGCAACCAACTGCTTCTCTTTACAATTAACACATGTTTTTTTCTTACTAAAGCTTTTCAGAAATTAAATCACTTTAAAGAATGTGATTATCTTAGACTGTAAAGGTTATACAGAGAAAAGAAACACTGATCTAGTTTCTAACAGTACTTTGACATGTCTCAAACAAAAGCTTCTCCTTACAAAGAAACACATGTGCATTTCTCACTAAAGCGTTTCATGAAGTTAATACACTTTCAAAAGAATGTTATTTACTTTCATAGTAAAGCTTGTACAGAGAAGGGGGAACACTGATCTCACTTCTAACAATACTTTGATATGTCGCAAACAGCTGCTTCTCTTTATAAAAAAACACATGTTCATACTAAAGTTTTTAATGAAATTAACAAACTTTCAAAGGAATGTGATTTTCTTTCAAAGTAAAGCTTGTACTGAGAGAAGGAACACTGATCTTACTTCTAACAAAAGATTTTCATGAAATTAATACAATTTCAAAAGAAAGTGATTATCTTTCAAAGTAAAGCTAGTAGAGAGAAAAAAACCCTGATCTCATTTCTAAAAATGCTTTCACATGTACCACAGAACTGTGTCTCTTTTCAGAGAAACACATATGTGTTTCTTATTAAGCATTTCATGAAATTAATACGCTTTCAAAAGAACATGATTATCTTTCAAAGTAAAGCTTGTACAGAGAAAAGGAAGACTGATCTCACTTCTAACAATACTTTGACATGTCTCATACTACAGCTTCTCTTGATAAAGAAACAAATGTGCATTTCTTACTAAAGTTTTTCATGAAATTATTACACTTTCAAAAGAACAAGATTATATTTCAAAATAAAGTTAGTACAGAGAGAAGGAACACTGATCTCACTACTAACAATACTTTGACAAGTCCCAAACAATAGCTTCTTGTCATACCTTTACAACAGTAAAGAAATATTTAAATGTCATAACTGACCTAAAGTTCATGAAGACTGATTGTGATGAATGTACCACATGGGCTCAGCAGAGAAAATGTTCTCTTCATTGTGCTGTTCAAAGATTGATATTTTGTCATCAGAATACTTTCCCACAGCCATAGAATTCTAAAAGTCTGTAGATCTCCACTGTGTAAGGGAGCTGAGGTTGAGATATATATGGATAGAAGACATGGGTCTTGTGGGCCATACCTGAGACATTTGAGAAACCTTCACACACTCCGTTTGGCATACATTCAAAAGGATTCAAGCATCATTGGATCTGAAGAGTTGGAAGAGGATGCATGAACAAATTGGTATCACAATTACCCAAATTCCACTGTTTCCAGCATCTTTATATCAACAATTCTCCTGCTCTAGTTGGCAGCCTGGCTGATTGTCTCAGGTAAGGAAGGATAAAGAGAGGTTCTCCAGACAAATAACCCACCTTTTGCTTATAGTTTAGGAGGTCCTTGGACATCAGGCTATGCGCTATCAACCTTGTACATCCAAGGAGATGAGCTCTGTGCTAAGCCACCTGTGACCAGCCCCAAGGATGCCGGTAATTGCTCATTAGAGAAAGGTTGTTGGGTGCATAGAAAGAGATTGAGTTAGTGGGAAATAGGTGACATCTGCATTGAAGTTGTAGGACCAGGACATGGCAGTGTTGAAGAAAGGACGTCAGGGGACCCTATAACGAAACCGCTGTGGTGTCGCTGAAGCTCGCTTTTGGTAGGTAGTCCTTACAGTCATCATATTCACTCCTCCTGATAGGAAAATCCCTGGGTTTTCTCCTGTGACTTGAGCCTGGCCAATGCTAGACTTCTGTGATTTTTGTGAGCTGACCACAAAAGGGAGAGTCAGGGGGGTTGACCTCCTTCAGAATGAATGCGGGAGAAGTACCATCTGCTCCATTGTCAGTTCTAACCATCCTCTTCAACAACATTTGACAGAAATCTCATGCTCTCTCTAGGTGCCTGAAGAAGCCATTGGAGATCCTGTCCATCACTCACTGTTACATCATACAGAGAGACTTGGATTACGTGCCCCGGTACATGAACCTTTCTGTGCTTAAACATCTCTACTTGTTTTACACAATGTTGGACTGGTGTATTAAGCCACTTGGTTGTCTCCTTGAGAGAGTGAAAGACATCTTGGAAACTCTTGACCTGGCCGGATGTCGGCTGGAGGATTCTCAATTTACTGCTTTGGTGCCTGCCCTGAGTCAATGCTCCCAGCTCATCAAGATTGAGTTTTACATGAATGACCTGTCTTTACCCGTCCTGAATAACTGCTTCACCACAGAGCCAAGATGAACAAGCTGAGCAAAGAGACATACCCTGTCCCTCTGGAGTACTATGATGGATGCCGAGTGCTTCTATGCAGATTTGATGAACTTGGTCCTGAGCTTCTGGATATACTCAGGTCTGAAAGACAACGCAAGGCATTCTGTTTTTTTCGCAGCCATCTGCCCTACCTGTCATGTGCACTATGCCTATGGCCTGAAGGACAGCCATTTCTTGGGAAATACTGCAGTGACACATTGCCATGTGATGGCGAGGGAATACTTTTATGAGATATGGTTGAAAATGTTTGGATTAGTGAACCTTTAGACTCCACCCCAGAGAAACCCACCATGAGTAGCAGTGCCCTTCTGTCCACGGCACAAAATAAATGTGCTATGATTCTGGTTTGCTGGTGTCAGCTTCACAGCAAACAGTCAACTCATTCCCAGCATTCTCTGTTTTTGTTTTTTCTTTCTTCATCCTACTCACCTAGTAAGTCTCAAAGCTGTATGGGCCATGAAATTCATTGGGACCCATGGCACATGACTTCAGACCCTTCCATGTAGTCGTCTGAGTTCTAAGATTGCTAACCATTACCAGGAGGCCCAGCTTGTAAGCCTTATGGCAGTGGGCCTTATTCTTCAAAGCTCATACCCTGTGGTTGTAGCTGGTGTCTTTCACATAAAAACCTTCTTTACAGAGGCTGAGGGGATGGCTCAGTGGTTAAGAGCACTGATTGCTCTTCCAGAGGACCTGAGTTCAATTCCTAGCAGCCACATGGTAGCTCAACTCTCTGATCTGGTCTCCTCTTCTTGTGTGACAGGCAGAACACTGCATCATAATAATATACATAATAGTAATCATAATCCTTGAAAAATATTCATTACTTGAGCATGTTTCATTTTCTTGGTCTCTAAGAAGTGTCCTTTAGCCTTGTAACTATATTTTCTATATTTTGTTGTTGTTGTCCCTGAAGCTACTCTTTTCCCTTAGTATAATTTGGTGCCACATTTTTCTTATTCATATTTATTGTTATTAGGAAATGATGAATAGAAGTCCTACACTCATTCATCACAGGTATTATTTGCTTATTTCCCTAAACCATGACGAAAGGAATGTTCAAGGACACTACACAATCAAGTAATATTTGGTATCAAGTGATAACCAAGAGGGACATTGTCCTTGTATTAGACCCTTGCTAGAATTTCAGGTTGACATTATTTACAATATACCAACATTCAGAGACCTAATCTCACAGTGAGATGGGCACATTGGAACCCCAAGATATCTATGTCTTCATACACCCAGATGATGGAGGAAGGTCATTGGTTAAAAATAAAGAAACTGCTTGGCCCTCATACATTAAAACATAGGTGGGTGGAGCAAACAGAACAGAATGATGGGAGGAAGAGGAAGTGAGCTCAGATGCAGGGCAGCTCCTCTCAGAGCCAGAAGCGATGAAGCAAGCCGCCAGGTCAGACATGCTGAATCTTTCCTGGTAAGACTGATGCTACACAGATTATTAGAGATGGGTTGATCGGGATATGAGAATTAGCCAGTAAGGGCTAGAGCTAATGGGCCAAGCAGTGTTTAAAAGAATACAATGCGTGTGTTGTTATTTCGGGTATAAAGCTAACCATGCGGGAGCCGGGCTGTGGGAAGAGGTCCACAGCTCCCTCAACAGAATGGCCCCCAACGTGTGGACAACTGATTCCACAGAAAGCCTGAGAAAGGTTGGGAAAGAATAGAGTAAAGCATGTTTTCTTGGTAGCAGCAATTTCTTGGGTCTGCTCTGCTTGCTAGAGGCAAGCAAGTACTCTCATCTAAGAGAGGCTTCCTGACTCAGCTTCAGCTGTGAAACCTTGCAGCTCATTTAAGAGGTCCTGCCACGAAACACTTAAAACGGTGTTGATGAAAAGCTGAAGGCATGCTTTTCGGTTTTCAGCCGTAGCAGGAAAAAAGTTGTGCTGTTTTAAAATGCTTGCTTTATGGGCCATCCTGCCAGCGCAAACTCTGACTCTTTGAGGCAGGAGGTCAGCTACAGAGAGAGCATTTGAGTGTTGTAGCTTGTTTGCTGGCAAGGACCTTGAAACGCCACAGAGTTGTGGTGATAAACATGGCTACAGCTGGTATCTCCGCCATGAGGCTGGAAAGCTAAGGAATGGCTGGATCCAGCCATCAAAGCCACGGCTTTCATCCTACTGATATTGCTTGTTAAATTAAAGACTCATGTGGTCAGAAAAAGAGAGATATACAGTAAAGAGAGATTCAAAGACAAAGAAAACTTTAAATGATTTACAGTGTGTTTAAAAATATATACAGGCTGAAAATTAAAGTTCTTAAAAGTAAAATAAGGAAGAAAGAGAGTAGTTGAGTGTGGTAGTGCACACCTTTAATCCCAACACTTTGGAGGCAGAGGGAGATTGACCTCTGAGACTTCAAGGTGTGGTAGCACACGCCTTTAATCCCGACGCCTGGGAGGCAGAGACAGACGGATCTCTGAGAGTTCAAGGACAGCCTGGTCTAAAGAGCTATTCCAGGATGAAGATATACAGAGAATATAAAACAAAAGTAAAAGTAAACAAAATAGAGTTAAAATGAAGCTTCAAGAGATGGAAAATACAATGAGAATCTTGATACTGTATGCTATTATGCTCTCTTTGAATTGTTTTAATGCTGAGGAAGGAGCAACAGATGCTAAAAGATATTTGTTTATAAATGCTGCTGAACTAATCCAAGATAGATATTTTCAAAATACCTTGACTTCAGAATTTGGATCTAAGGATATGATACTTTGGAAAAGAGTTTCCTCTTTTGTTTTCACAGAGGATGAGACTCTTTGGATTGCTTCTATTTCAATATGGTATGAAAGACCATGCCCTCCTGAAGGGTTGCTGTGAACACCTTCAAAAAATTACTTTGCTCAACTGCCCACTGAGAGGAACCTAGCACACAGGTTATACCATGAAAGACCTGATTAACAGCGCCCCCATTCAGCAGGAAGCAGTTTCGAGAGAAATAACTGCGCCCATATTCCCAAATATTGTTTATAAATATTCTTTTACATTTAAAGGGGGATATGATATAGATATGAATAATTTGCATTGGTATGGATTTTAAGGTCAATTTTGTTATATGTATATGTATTTCTGCTCTTGATTAAGGTATTGTGATTGTATAGTTCATTTCAAAATGTAATGTATATAGGTTGTTAATGGATAATTATCAATAATAGTCAAGCTTGTAGTCATGTTAGTTAGATTTTCTAGATGTACATAGATATATTTTAGATAGGCATTCTTCATATCTTTCAAAGATTATAGAATATGGTATTATAAATGTTTTAATAACTTAGGACTTTTCATGACAATGAGACACGTCTGCTCCTGGCAGCACCAATCTACTTCAAGAAAAAGATGGGCATTGAAGAGGATTCTTATGGAGTTTGATAGCTATTTGGGCAAGAAACTGCTCTTGCCTGTAATATTGTATAAACTGGACACAGAGAACCCCCAGAGAGAGGACTGCTGAACTTGCCTAAAGCTGAGATGATCTTTTGGGGTTCCTGATTCATGGAGGAGTCTGCGAGACATTCTGCAGGACACAGCAGATAGTGACTGAACTGCCTTTGAAATTTCCTGCTTCATGGAAAAGTCTTCTGGATACTATGGACCTGTAGGCCGAAGATGGATGCCCCAATGGTACAAAGGAACTTTGGGTGACTGTCCAGGCAGCGAGATGTCTCTGCGATTTCTAGAGTTTTGTAAGTTACATACTTCTCATTTACTTAGGTAATATTGTATCCTTCTGGAGTCTTTGATGGAGTTAAAGAATAGTTAGTTATAGTTATAGTTTTCCTTAGTTATGATAAAGATAAAATAGATGTAAATATTGTAATTTTTACTTGATAACTGTTTTGTTATATGTAATTTTGCTATGTTAAAGTTAAAGCCTTCCCTTTTTTTGTTTAAACAGAAAAAGAGGAAATGATGGAGGAAGGTCATTGGTTAAAAATAAAGAAACTGCTTGGCCCTCATACATTAAAACATAGGTGGGTGGAGTAAACAGAACAGAATGATGGGAGGAAGAGGAAGTGAGCTCAGATGCAGGGCAGCTCCTCTCAGAGCCAGAAGCGATGAAGCAAGCCGCCAGGTCAGACATGCTGAATCTTTCCTGGTAAGACTGATGCTACACAGATTATTAGAGATGGGTTGATTGGGATATGAGAATTAGCCAGTAAGGGCTAGAGCTAATGGGCCAAGCAGTGTTTAAAAGAATACAATGTGTGTGTTGTTATTTTGGGTATAAAGCTAACCATGCGGGAGCCGGGCTGTGGGAAGAGGTCCACAGCTCCCTCAACACCCAGAAGAGTTTGTGTACTAGCTAGGAAGAGCACTTTCTTTAGCATATCCCCTGGTAGAGAGATGTCAAATGCCATTCAATAAGAGTCTTACATCAATCCATCTGCTGAGATCTGAACCCACTCTCAGTTGTTGCAGCTTTTTATGTTCTCAACAGAGTGTCACACACTGTTTAATGCCTGTATGCATGGCAGACAGTAATATGTCCCTTTAAAAGATGCATCTCCACCTATTTCACTTTCTTTCACTCTCTCTCTCTTTCTCTCTCTCTCTCCCTCTCACACTCACTCACTCTCCGTCTCTCTCCCTCTTGTGCTTCTGCAGATCCTGTCCCCAGAGACTGGTCCTTTCCCTGTCCTTTCCCCTTCTGTAAGTAAACTTATCGCTCAAACTTTTTCTGCATATCCCTTTTGTCTGTCCCTCATTTGCCTTGGGCTCTAACCTGCCACAAAGGCAAACACTTGTAAAATAAAACAAGTGAATCCAAACATATACAAACACATACACACAAATAACCTACATGAACTAGAACAACCACACACACACACACACAAACACACACTAAAATAACCTACATGTCTAGAACAACCACACACACACACACACACAAACACGCAAATAACCTACATGAACTAGAACAGCCTCCTTTAACAATTGAACTGTTGAAATTTCACTATGGCATTCTCACACATACACATATTTATTCTGCTCTTATTTGTTGACCTCCCCCATTCTCCTCCCTCTGTTTCTTTCCCAGCGAAAGTCCATGACCTCCAACAAGCTCAGTTCACCTGTCTCTGTGGGTTTTGCCATCAAGATCTTGCCCACGCCCACACTTGCTCATATATTCCACTAACCTCTCTTAACCTGATCTCCCAGAGCTCAGCCCAGTGGTTGGCTGTGGATCTCTGCATCTACTTCCATTGGGTACTGGATGAACGTTCTATGATAACAATTAGGGTAGTCACCAATCTGATTACAGGTGAAGGCCAGTTAAGACACCCTCTCCAGAACTTCTCGGTGACCTGTGGATCCTTGGGAATTTCCCTAGCACCAGGATTCTCCCTATTCTGTAATGGTCTCTTCTATCAAAATATCTCTTTCCTTGCTGTGCCCCTCCATCCTGCCCCCATCTCAGCCATTTAATTCCTCATGTTTCAAGCCCCTCATTCCCTCTCTTTTACTCTCCCCACAGTTCACCCAGGATATCTCATCTATTTCCTCTTCCCAGGGAGATACATGTGTCCCAATTAGGGTCCTCCTTGCTATGTAACTTCTCTGGAGCTGAGAATTGTAGTGTGGTTATTCTTTGCTTTACATCTACTGTTCACTTATGATTGAATACATACCATATTTGTCTTTCTGAGTCTGGGTTACCTCACTCAGGATGGATTATTTTTTTTAGTTCCATTCATTTGCCTGCAATTTTCATGATATAAATGTTTTACTGCTGAATAATACACCATTGTGTACATATATCACATTTTCTTTATCCATTCTTCAATGGAGGGTCCAAATAGGTTGTTTTCAGGTTACTGGCTATGGAGAGGATTTTCAGGTGCCTTCTTGCTGACTGATAAAGTCTTTGCAAGAGCACTGAATTTCCACCAGATTTGAGGACAGGATCTAGCTGCACAGCTGCTTACTCAAGACATAACACTTTCTTTCAAAGCGGGAATCTTAATCATCTTTGCTCTTCTGTGAGTGTTATCTGATTGGGTGGGGCTTCACCTCAGCCCTTGGCATGTTTTGGAATTTTGGGTTCAAAGTTCCATTTCAAGTCCTTTCCCTTGGAAGTTGCCTCAGTCAAACTTCACATTCAAGAAAGGCCACCAAAGAGTGAACCTTTCCCCAGAGAGGGTCAACACGTCTCTCACAGTGTATTTAAACTGTCCCCAAAAAAGAACATGTGGTCTTTCTGGCTCTCCTTTTCCCTCTTTGTGGTTTCCCAGAGGGCCACCTGGGATGACTGGCATTAATTAATCCTGGACTTTTTCTAATTTGGTTTGATTTGGTATGATTTTTATTATTGTTTCACCAGGGAAGTGTATTGTGCTGCAAAAACTTTACATTGGCCTCCTTGAACAGTGGGAGAAAGAGCAGCATTGGCAGGTCCTGCAGAGGAGATATCGTCAAGTCCTCATTCCTCGCCAGGGTCTGCACTCCCAACTGTAGGAGTTTGGATGGGACCTGGAAGGTCATTCTGATGGATGTTTAGGGAGATGGTCCTGAGGAAGAATTTAGGTGAAAATATATTTTCAGAGTCTTTCTTATTAAGCTCTTTCCCCTCACAGTGAGCACCTGTCACCACTCTGGCCTTGGTGGAGATTGGCTTTGCTCATTAGTCACTATTTGGTGGTCTTTTTTTTATTATTCTTTTTTAATTAAAATTTCCACCTTCTCCCCGTTTCCCATTTCCCTCCCCTCCTCCCAAATTTTGCCCCCTCCCCCAGGTCCCCTCCCCCTATCCCCACTCCTCTTCTCCTCCCCCCACACCATTCCCCCTCCCTCTCAATACTGAAGAGCAGTCCAAATTCTCTGCCCTGCGGGAAGACGAAGGTCTTCTATCTATGTCCAGGAAGGTGAGCGTCTAAACAGACTAAGCACCCACAAAGCCAGTTCATGTATTAGGATCGAAACCTAGTGCCCTTGTCCTTGGCTTCTCATCAGCCTTCATTGTCCGCCATGCTCAGAGAGTCCAGTTTCAACCCATGCTTATTCAGACCCAGACCAGCTGGCCTTGGTGGGCTCACAATAAATCAGTTCCACTGTCATAGTGGGTGGGTGCATCCCTCGTGGTCCTGGTTTCCTTGCTCATGTTCTCCCTCCTTCTGCTCCTCATTTGGACCTTAAGAGCTCAGACCGTTGCTCCAAACTGAGACTCTGTCTCTACCTCGATCCATCGCCAGATGAAGGTTCTAAGGTGATATGCAAGATATTCATCAGTATAGGATAGGGTCATTTCAGGTTCCCTCTCCTTAGTTGCCCAAGGTACCAGCTGGGGACATCTCCCTGGACACCTGCTAACCCCTCTAGAGTCAAGTCTCTTGCCAACCCTAAGATGGCTCTCTTAGTTAGGATATATACTTCGCTGCTCCCGTATCCTCCCTTCCTATATCCCAACCATCCTAATCCCCCGAGCTCCTCCCATCCTCCCCATCTCATGTTTCTCATCCCATTTCCCCTTTGCCCCTTGCCACCTCACCCTCAAATTCCCAGTTTTTGTCCTGCAATCTTGTCTACTTCCCCTCTCCAGGCGGATGACTATATGATTTTCTTTGGGTTCACTTTCTTATTTAGCTTCTCTAGGATCACAAATTATATGCTCAATGTCCTTTATTTATGGTTAGAAACCGATTATGAGTGAGTACATCCCATGTTCCTCTTTTTGGGTCTGGGATACCTCACTCAGGATAGTGTTTTCTATTTCCATCCATTTGCACGCAAAATTCGAGAAGTCATTGTTTTTTACCGCTGAGTAGTACTCTAATATGTATATATTCCACACTTTCTTCATCCATTCCTCCATTGAAGGGCATCTAGGTTGTTTCCAGGTTTTGGCCCCTTTCTCCACAACCTCTCCAGCAAAGGCTATCATTGCTGTTTTTGATTTTAGCCATTCTGACAGGTGTAAGATGGTATCTCAAAGTTGTTTTAATTTGCATTTCCCTTATCGCTAAGGAGGTTGAGCATGACCTTAAGTGTCTTTTGGCCATTTGAATTTCTTCTGTTGAGAATTCTCTGTTCAGATCAGTGCCCCATTTTTTTATTGGGTTCATTAGCATTTTAAAGTCTAGTTTCTTGAGTTCTTTATATATTTTGGAGATCACACCCTTGTCTGTTGCAGGGTTGGTGAAGATCTTCTCCCAGTCAGTGGGTTGCCTTTTTGTCTTAGTGACAGTGTCCTTTGCTTTACAGAAGCTACTCAGTTTCAGGAGGTCCCATTTATTCAATGTTGTCCTTAATGTCTGTGCTGCTGGGGATAAACGTAGGAAGTGATCTCCTGTACCCATATGTTGTAGAATACTTCCCACTTTTTCTTCTATCAGGTTCAGTGTGTTCAGACTAATATTAAGGTCTTTAATCCATTTGGACTTGAGTTTTGTGCATGGTGATAGATATTGATCTATTTTCATTCTTCTACACGTTGACAACCAGTTCTGCCAGCACCATTTGTTGAAGATGCTCTCTTTTTTCCATTGAATACATTTAGCTCCTTTATCAAAAATTAGGTGTTCATATGTTTGTGGGTTAAAATCAGGGTCTTCTACTCGGTTCCATTGATCGACTTCTCTGTTTTTATGCCAATACCAAGCTGTTTTCAATACTGAGGCTCTGTAATAGAGTTTGAGGTCAGGGATGGTAATGCCTCCAGACGATCCTTTATTATATAAGATTGTTTTGGCTATCCTGGGTTTTTTGTTTCTCCATATAAAGTTGATTATTGTCCTCTCAAGATCTGTGAAGAATTTTGATGGGATTTTAATGGGGATTGCATTGAATCTATAAATTGCCCTTGGTAGAATTGCCATTTTTACTATGTTGATCCTCCCAATCCAAGAGCAAGGGAGATCCTTCCATTTTCTGGTATCCTCCTCAATTTCTTTCTTCATAGACTTAAAGTTCTTGTCAAATAGATCCTTTACTTCCTTGGTTAGAGTTACCCCAAGATATTTTATGCTATTTGTGGCTATCGTGAAGGGTGATGCTTCTCTGATTTCCATCTCTGCTTCCTTATCCTTTGTGTATAGGAGGGCAACTGATTTTTTGGAATTGATCTTGTATCCTGCAACGCTACTAAAGGTGTTTATCAGCTGAAGGAGTTCTTTGCTGGAGTTTTTGGGGTCGTTTATGTACACTATCATATCGTCTGCAAATAATGAAAGTTTAACTTCTTCCTTTCCAATTTGAATCCCTTTGATCCCCTTATGTTGTCTTATTGCTATTGCTAGAATTTCAAGCACTATATTAAAGAGGTATGGAGAGAGTGGACAACCTTGTCGTGTTCCTGATTTTAGTGGAATAGCTTTGAGTTTCTCTCCATTTAATTTGAGGTTAGCTGACGGCTTGCTATAAATAGCTTTTATTATACTTAGGAACGACCCTTGTATTCCTAATCTCTCTAAGACCTTTATCATAAAGGGATGTTGAATTTTGTCAAATGCTTTTTCCGCATCTAATGAAATGATCATATGGTTTTTTCTTTCAGATTATTTATATGATGGATTACATTGATAGATTTTCGTATGTTGAACCAGCCCTGCATCTCTGGGATGAAGCCTACTTGATCATAATGGATAATTTTTCTAATGTGTTCTTGGATTCGGTTTGCCAGTATTTTATTGAGAATTTTTGCGTCGATGTTCATGAGTGAGATTGGCCTGTAGTTCTCTTTCTTGGTTGTGTCTTTGTGTGGTTTTGGTATCAGAGTAACTTCAGCTTCATAAAAAGAATTTGGCAATGACTTCTCTGTTTCAATATTGTGAAATACATTAAGGAGTATAGGTATTAGGTCTTCTTGGAAGTTCTGGTAGAATTCTACATTGAAGCCGTCTGGACCTGGGCTTTTTTTGGTGGGGAGGTTTTTTATAACAACTTCTAATTCTTCGCGACTAACAGGTCTATTTAGATTGTTCACCTGGTCCTGGTTTAACTTTGGTATATGGTACTTATCTAAAAAAGTGTCCATTTCTTTTACATTTTCCAATTTTGTGGCATACAGGTTTTTGTAGTAAGATCTAATGATTCTCTGAATTTCCTCTGTGTCTGTGGTTATGTCTCCCTTTTTGTTTCTGATTTTGTTAATTTGCATATTCTCTCTCCGTCGTTTGATTAGTTTGGATAGGGGTTTATCAATCTTATTGATTTTCTCCAAGAACCAGCTTTTTGTTTCATTGATTCTTTGGATTGTTTTCTGTGTTTCTATTTTGTTGATTTCAGCCCTCATTTTGATTATTTCGAGTCTTCTACTTCTCCTAGGTGAGTCTGCTTCTTTTTTTTCTAAAGCTTTCGGGTGGGCTATTAAGTCTCCAATGTGTGCTTTCTCCGTTTTCTTTAAGTGGGCACTTAATGCTATGAACTTTCCTCTTAGCACTGCTTTCATAGTGTCCCATAGGTTTGAGTATGTTGAGTCCTCGTTTTCATTGAATTCAAGAAAGACTTTAATTTCTTTCTTTATTTCTTCCTTGATCCAGGTGTGGTTCAGTAGTTGACTGTCCAGTTTCCATGAGTTCATAGGCTTTCTGGAGCTAGCATTGTTGTTGAATTCTAACTTTAATCCATGGTGATCTGATAAGACACAGGTGGTTACCGATAATTTTTTGTAACTGTCTAAGTTTGCTTTGTTACCGAGTATGTGGTCTATTTTCGAGAAGGTTCCATGAGCTGCAGAGAAGAAGGTATATTCTTTCTTATTTGAGTGGAATGTTCTATAGATGTCTGTTAAGTCCATTTGATTCATTACCTCCCTTAATCCTCTTATTTCTCTGTTAGGTTTCTGTCTGATTGACCTGTCCATTGGTGAGAGAGGAGTGTTGAAATCTCCTACTATTAGTGTGTGTGGTTTGATGACTGCCTTGAGTTTTAGTAACGTTTCTTTTACATAAGTGGGTGCTTTTATATTAGGGGCATATATATTCAGGATTGAGACTTCATCCTGGTGAATTGTTCCTGTTATGAGTAAAAAATGTCCCTCTCCATCTCTTTTGATTGATTTTAGTTTGAAGTCAACTTTCTTAGAAATTAGTATGGCCACACCTGCTTGTTTCTTAGGTCCGTTTGCTTGATAAACCTTTTCCCAGCCCTTTACTCTGAGTAGATGTCTGTCTTTGTGGTTGAGGTGTGTTTCCTGTAAGCAGCAGAATGTTGGATCCTGTTTTCGAATCCAATCTCTTAGCCTGTGCCTCTTTATAGGTGAGTTGAGTCCATTGATATTAAGTGATATTAATGACCAGTGGTTGTTAACTCTGGTCATTTTTCCTTTCTCTCTTTCTTTCTTTTGGTAGTAGAGTTTGTGTGTTTCCCTTCTTCAAGTTGTGCTGGTGAAGGGTCATTAGATGTCTGAGTTATTATGGGCATTGTTGGACTCCTTGGTTTGTGATTTTTATTTGGTGGTCTTAAAGGCAAACTCGCTACCCTGGCAGCATGTGGAGCCTCTCACAATCACATTCACTATTGTGCCATCCAGTCCCAACTTCTGCTACGCTGAAGCACATAGCCCTTTGGAAGAAGGAATCCAGGAAGGAAAAATCTGAGCTCCTTCCCTTATGGCAGAAAAGATCCTAACCACCTTTCAGAGACAATGGAGTTGTGATATGCCCACCCTACCAATATTCTGATTTTAAAAGACTGATCCTGCCTGGCAGGGACTGATGAGAATCTGTGAATTGGGTCATTGCTTTTAATTTTCAATGATTCAGCTCCTGGTTTAGGGAGCCTATATCATACTTCTTTGGCATAGAAAGTACTGTGGGTATGTGTTTGGGGGGATAGTAGTGGGGTTTCAGGTCTGTTTAGCATCTTGTTTTGTTTTGCTCATTATGTAACCAGAGGCAGCTATATAATCCAGTCTGGACTCAACTCACCCTTAGATCCTAGAATTGGACAGTAGCCAATCTGCTGTGACCTCATTGCTCAGCGTGGTGTCATTCAAACACTGGCCTTTCAAATACTGCATGATGTCAGTGTGGTTCGCAAGAACCTAATATTTCATTATTTTAGAGGCAAATACTGGAGGAATTCCATTCAGTGTAGTCTATACTTTGAGTTTGAGGCCAGACCAGTAGTAGAGGTTATAAAAACAAAAATAAGCAAGAATGGTATGGATTGATGAGTCCCTTTGATTTTGACTGAGGTTGTCTGGTGCTGGGGTTTGATCCAGGTCCTGGCCTGTGTTAGACAAATGTTCTACCTCTGAGCTGCATTCAACTCAATCATTTCCTTTTATTTTACATAGAGACAAAGTCACTTCATGTACACAGGCCATCCTAGAGCAGGGATGTGATTTCCCTCACATCTCTAGTGCTAGGGTTCCAGCATTGTGCAAGCAGCCTACCTGGCTTCTTTTTATGTCAGTTTGAGGAGTGAACTTGCCAAACTGACCAGGTTGAAGCAACTGCACCCCAACAGGCACTTTCGGAAAAATCACTGTCTTGTGGCCCTTCTTAACAAAACCATCCCAAGGCTTTTTTTTAAGATACTGTTAAAAAATTCCGTCTATTATCTGGGTTCTGGGAAAGTTTTCTTCTATAATTTTATTAAATATATTTTCTGGACGATTGAGCTGTACTTCTTCTCCTTCTTATATCCCTATTATTCTTAGGTTTGGTCTTTTTATTGTGTCCCAGATTTCCTGAATGTTTTGTGAGGAGAATTTGTTGGTTATGCTGTTTTCTTTGATCAGAGTGTTTATTTTCTCTATGGTATCTTCAATGTCTGAGATTCTTTCTTCTATCTCTTGTAATCTGTTGGTGGTACTTGTCTCTGTAGTTCCTGTTCATTTATCCAAATTTTCCATCTCCATCCTTCCCTCGGTTTGTGTTTTCTTTATTACTTCCACTTCATTCTTCAAGTCTTGAACCTTTTCCCTTACCTGTTTGATTACTTTTTCTTGTTTCTCTTGGTTTTCTTGGGTATCTTTGAGAGATTTATTCATTTCCTCTACCTTTTTGTTTGTAATCTCTAATTGATTATGGCAGTTTTTCACCTCCTGTTTAAGGTCCTCTATTATTTTCATATAATTCACTTTTGAGTCGAATTCTTCTAATTCTTCTGGATTAGGGTGTACACTTCTTATTTCGGGATTCCTGGATTCTGGTTATGTCACGTTGCCTTTCAAGATGTTGGGGGAATTCTTGTGTTGGCGCCTGCCCATCTCTTCCTTCAAATGGAGCCAGGAGAGGCCTGGTGTCTTGGACCAGTCTTTGCTGTGACTAACTCTCTGTGTGCATCTCCTCAGTGTAGGGGCAGGAACCGTTCCCTTCCAGATGAACCCCCATCCAGATGGAACTTCTCAGCACCTACACAGGGACTCCTGATAGCCCCAATGAGCCAGGGACCAAGGGAAGTAGGGGGCAGGCAGAGCGGGTCCAGGAGAGCACAGCAGACACTGCAGCCCCAGCAGCAGGGGCCCACGTTCCCTGGCGGGGACCTTGAGGCCTGCCCTCTAGTCCGGCACTCATTGCTCTGGGTTGGTAGCCTTAGTGAGAGGGCAGGAAGCTGTTCCACAGCAAAGGACCTTGCAGGCAAGGCAGGCTTGGGGGTGGGGGTGGGGGCGCATGTGTAGGAAAGAAAGCCCTGCAGCAGGAGCTGGGGGAAGGGCGTTTGTGTTCTCTACTGGGACAGTCCGCCCCAGGATAGCACACACTCACCCGTCCAGATGGAACTTCTCAGCACCTACACAGGGACTCCTGGTAGACCCAATGAGCCAGGAACCAAGGGAAGTAGGGGCAGGCAGAGCGGGTCCAGGAGAGCACAGCAGACACTGCAGCCCCAGCAACAGGGGCCCACTTTCCCTGGTGGGGACCTTGAAGCCTGGCCTCTAGTCAGGCACTCACTGCTCTCGCATGAAATTTTTTTTTACACAGCTAATATTTCTACCTTCAAAAGCAGGTGTGTCTTTTCTCTATCATCTTTCTCATGTACAGTCATACTTTCACCACCACATATTTCCATACTATTTACCTTGCATGATTAGAATCATGAGAAATAGAACAACCTGTGGCAAGTTTTGTTAAAATATTATCATTAAACATATTTACCATAGCTATCAGATGCTCCACTTCTACGTACATATATTTAACTGAAAGAAAACATGTTCATGTGGAAATGTTTTATAATGGTTGTAACATCATTATTCATGAACCTTAAGGGTGAACTTACCCACAGCCTCAATCATCAAGATTATGAGAAGATAAAATAAGCCATATGCATACAGAGGAGCATTATTTTACTCTTAACATGAATGCTATACGAATACAGGGTAGATATTTATTTATCTGAGATCCAGGACAATATATAAAGGAGTTAAAACAGGTTAGAATTTCAATGAGCATTAACTTCTATAAATCTCAATGAAAAATTAAAAAAAAAGAAGAAGAAGAATACTCTGTAGACTGTGGCTATATAGACGTCCTGGAAGAAGACGCTGTTGGAAAGGATGTGCTCAGATCATCTGTGTGGGGCTATGATTTACAAGTTAACTTTCTAGCTTTTCAGTTGTTGTATGAGGTGACTACAAATTCAATAAAACCCAATTTGGATCCTTCCTACTGGTGTAGGCCAGTGTCTCCTGATGACCAGACTGCAATTCTAGGCAATAATGTTGGCATGATGGGAGTCAGCAAGGAGGAGTTGGGCGTGATTAAAAGTTTGGGATTTTTGGGTACAGTGAAGACTCATTTGGGCACCAGAAACCTTAACAGATAATCTCACACATTTGAGCCACATACGTCCCTTAATGTAGGTAGGTAGGTAGGTAGGTAGGTAGGTAGGTAAGTAGGTAGGTAGGTAGGTAGGTAGGTTGGTTGTTTCCCCCACCTACTTGGGTTAGGGTCTGAGAATCCATTATCAAGGAAAGCCCTAGGGAAGCAAAATCCCTAGGGAAGGGTTTGCAACCACAAAGAGAGGCGTGGCCCAAGCTCACACGCCTAGGGATGGCACTACTCCCTTACCGATGACTGGGACCTCCTAAATCAATTAGCAACCATGCTCATGTCAGTGGTGTCATCTCATCCCTGGAGTACGATTTGGTTTTGGAGTATGATTTGTTTCTTGGTTCTGTTGCCCTAAATCCTGCCTCTCTGACCCCCAGAGCAACATCCAATAGACCTTCTTGCTTTGAAAACAAAAGGATGAATCTAGGTGCTGCCATTTACAATGAAGACCAAACGGAAGTCACCCCGGTTCCT
Source organism: Chionomys nivalis (assembly GCF_950005125.1). Taxonomy (NCBI): domain Eukaryota; kingdom Metazoa; phylum Chordata; class Mammalia; order Rodentia; family Cricetidae; genus Chionomys; species Chionomys nivalis. Next base: position 57,297,578 of record NC_080107.1, read on the forward strand.
CCCGTTTGCGGAAGGAGTTATCCCACCACAGGTTACATGGAATAAGCAAAACTCTTGGAAGCAGGTGTGGCCCAGCCCTGCCCAGTAAGAAAAAAGCTCAGCTGCACACAGAGACTGGCACTCTCCTCAGACAAACAACAGCTAAAGCTTTAACTCAGGAAACAGATGTATGTTCTGATCTAAGACCTTTTTGCTGGGCCCTGAGAGAGAGAGAGAGAGAGAGAGAGAGACAGAGAGACAGAGAGACAGAGAGACAGAGAGACAGAGAGACAGAGAGACAGAGACAGACAGACAGACAGACAGAGACAGACAGAGAGAGACAGAGAGAGAGACAGAGACAGAGACAGACAGAGACAGAGAGACAGAGAGAGAAACACCTCAGTAGATCAGGGTTCTTGTTCCTTCCTTCACTCCCTAGCAGCTACATCAGGTAGATCACAGCTGCCTGTAACTCTAGCTCCAGGGGATCTGTCCTCCTCAGAACATGTACACAAATACCACAAATTTCATAGACACACTCTTCTATTAAAATAACAAGACTCTTCTACCGTTAAATAATTTAAGTAAAATCACCACTGTAGAAACAACAACAACAACAACCCAGGCATATAAGAGTCATGGTTTTTAAGGTTTTAGAATGTGTTTTTAAAATTGAAATACTCTGCTCCCATCTGAGGTTGCTCTAAATGAGGACTAAAAATGAGACTGCAGGGCCGGGCAGTGGTGGCACACGCCTTTAATCCCAGCACTCGGGAGGCAGAGGCAGGCGGATCTCTGTGAGTTCGAGACCAACCCGGTCTACAAGAGCTAGTTCCAGGACAGGCTCCAAAACCACAGAGAAACCCTGTCTCGGAAAACCAAAAAATAAATAAATTAATTAATAAAATAAATTAAATAAATAAATAAATGAGACTGCATCATAGGAAAGTAGGCTGGGGAAAGTCAATTCAGAAGTGCCACATCCCCAGAGTGACAGGTGCATCAGAGCTGCCACGCTCTGACATACGGCGAATGCGAGGAATGATGCACTGTGTGTTTCTAGCCATAGAGAATGCATTTTAAGGATTTCATTTTAAAGTTGACCGCTTTAGAATGAGACTTGATGAGAAGCTAGCATGCAATCTTCTCAAAAATAACTCACCATCAACCTTATACTCTATCTCAGTCCAACACAGTCTCCAACAGCATTAGACTAACTAAGTAACTTAATGACCTCCAACCCTGTAAGATATTTTGGGTGAAGTTTTGTCTGAGTTAAAAAAAAAAAATGGCCGGCCCGGGCGGTGGTGGCTCATGCCTTTAATCCCAGCACTCCACTCGGGAGGGAGGCAGAGGCAGGCGGGTCTCTGTGAGTTTGAGGCCAGCCTGGTCTACAAGAGCTAGTTCCAGGACAGGCACCAAAAACTACAGAACAACCCTGTCTCGAAAATAAAAAAAAAAAAGTAAAGAAAGAAAGAAAGAAAGAAAGAAAGAAAGAAAGAAAGAAAGAAAAAGAAAACAGTGCTGTCCTAGAAAATGCCCTCTCCCTTTGAACACGGCCCCTCCTTTGGGCTGAGTTTCCCACACAGCTCTGACGATGCAGGAGGATGCCGAGAGCCCAGTTGGTGCCTCAGCCCGATGCCTGCATCTGTGCCTTGGCAGCAGCTATTCATCTCTTGCCACTCAGAGAGAGTCCAATTCCCTTAAGTTTATCCTTCCCTAAGTGCTCATTCACTTCAGAGGACTCAACCCTCATCCTCCGTATCCTCCTGGCCTAATTTCTCATGTTACTGAGTATGAATACCTGTTCAGGAGAGAGAGGAAGGGTCATTCATGAAAAAAGTGAGTGTTCAACTAACTAGCTCCCCATGGGTGAAGGAAGTAGTGAAAAGATTTTAATGACGCAGAGAGAAATTTCTAGTTTTGGAAGGAGGAGATCCTGAACGGCTCCCTCTGTGTCGCAGGAGAGACTCCCGGAAAGGAACCCTCAGGTTCCGGTCGGTCAGTTCGGGGAGAAATATCGGCAAGGAGGTAAAGGCCGTGCCTCATGACATCAGCAGTCCCTTCTCTGGAAATTCTACGGTATCCCAGAGAGCTCTCAGAATTTTGTGATGTCACTCGTGTCCTAGAAACGCCAACTGCCCTCAAGACACACTGTCTCGGTGCCTATAAGACTCACTTCTAGACACGTCGTCTAGACTGGTGAGTCTACTTGCAAGAGAGAGAATGGAGATCGTGGAGAGGCCAGAGGGAGGAAGAAGAAAGCTGGCCCCAGATCTCACAGGCAAACATGGAGAAATAAGTGGTTGGTCCTGGGGAAGACGAAATGAGTTCACCACTAGCAGGGACTAGAGAGATCTCTGGATGTGATGGCTTTGAGACTTCCAGGGCTAGGGCTCAGGAACTGGGAGGTTTCTGGGATGCCCAATAGGCCTGCCTGTCTTGTTTCTCTGAGTTCCTAAAGGGCCAAGCCACATCAAAGATTCATGATAGTTGATTTGACAAAGTCGGGAATAGACAAGGAGTGCGGAAGGAGTCAGTGAGATTTCAATATCAGCATTGCACATCACCCCCCCCCAAGTCCTTTTCGTTGTGGAGCAGTAATAATAGAGAAAGGGGAGTAGTGCTCTGCCAAAGCCCGATTTTTACCATGCCTTATATCACAGCCATTAGCAGGGTTGAGGCATCAAGTGCTGCAGTCAGTCAGTCAGTCAGTCAGTCCTCCTGTGACCCCCTAATGTTTCTGGCTTCCCAGTTACGAATGACACCCTGGTCTCCAGTTCAGCCTGAGAGGAGCTCTTTAGAGCCAATGGATGAGAGAGTGGGAAGAGATTGCAATTTTTTTTCTTTTTCCTTCTTCTTTTGTCTTTTTCCTTTCTTTCTCTGTTTTGCTGTTTTGTTTTGTTTTTCAAGAAAGGGTTTCTTTGTGTATTTTGGTCTGTCCTAATACTCACTCTGTAAATCAGGCCATCCTTGAACTCACGGAGATCTGTGTGTGTAAGTGCTGTGATTAAAGGCATGCCCCCACCCCCACACACCACAGTCCGGCTGAGACTGTAATTTCTTGTTAGTTCTGGGTGTCCTGGGCTGTTAGTAAGTGACGATGGCTCTGTGTTGTGAATCTTTGTGAATCCAGACTATGTTCTGCCCTTCAATGACATGAGTCTGAAGCATCAAGCTAGTGACTTGGGCACCCACCCCTATACTACCTGAGGTCTCTGAAGTCACGGTGCATCCTCTCTATAGCTCTGAATAAGGCTTAGAAAGCCTTCCCCTGGGTCACCTTGTGCAGAGGAAACCAGGTAACCTCTGAGAGACGTGCACCACCTTCCTACAGAAAGAAGGGAGGACTGACTGACTAATACCCACAGAGGGGGAAACTCAAGCCTGCTTGGACAAAGTCTCATCTGTCAGTCACTTCCTGAACAAAAGAAGGAAGGAAGGAAGGAAGGACGGAAGGACCACAATTATCTCTCCTTTTGTATCCTTTTTACACACTTCTCATGCTCTGATGAATATTGTGATTCAAGTTGGCTGTGTCCCCTTTTCCATGGCATGTGCACTGTGGCTCTAGATCAAGGAATCAGTTTTTTGGTGTGTGTTGCTCTATCTGGGAGAAGCACCACAGCAGTTGCATACTGACTGAGAAATTTGATTTTTAGGAAATAATTTTTCATATCTGTGAATGGTCTCTCCATAGCCATTCATGTTTCCTTAAACTTGAGTATAGGCATGAATGATCCCTCCCTCCCTCCCTCTTCATGGGAATGAGTGTCTGCTCTTGCATTGGGGGCTCCCCTGGGTGAACCCCAGTTCTCAGCATCTCCAGCCCAACCTGTCACAAGCTGATCACACATTTGCAAACTTGGGATATATTCTGCTGAAGTTTTGGGGTAATGAATTTCATCAATTATGGGACTAAACTTTGTTGTGATCTGACAGGACACTCACTCACCAACAACTTTGTGGTTCCTCCATAATGTGCTTATTTCTGTCAGGGAACTGAAAGCCAGCCAGCCAGCCAGCCAGCCAGCCAGCCAGCACCGTCTTTCCTTGTTTCTCAGTTTGTTCTTATATTCAGTCTCTCCCTCCCCCCCTTCCTTTAAAAAATTTATTTATTTTTATCTTATGTGCATTTGTGTTTTTGCCATGGCTCTCAGGCTCCTGGATTACAGACAGCTGTGAGCTGCCATGTAGATGCTGGGAATTGAACCTTAAACTATCTCTTCAGCCCGACATGGAGCATCTCTCTATATAGCCCTGCCTGCAAAACTTTCAGAGTTCACTCTGCCCCCTGATTAAAGGCATTATGCGTTATGCTTCCTTTTATTGTATATTTAGTGGGGTTTGTGTGTGTGTGTGTGTGTGTGTGAGAGAGAGAGAGAGAGAGAGAGAGAGAGTTTCATTATGAAACCAAAAGTCAGTCAACAACAACGAACTTTGTATTTATTTGTTTGTTCATCCGTAAACATATTTGCTTACTTACTCTTATTTATTTATTTGTTTGTTTGTTTGTTTACAGTGGAAGACTTAATTCAGTACAGAATGATCAGAACGGTAGGGTATCCTTGGGAAAATATCACGATGAGTTTCCCTTCCGAGAGGCTGCTTTCTGGTAAGATGTGAAACCGCAGTTTTAAGCGCCAGCTTTCCACAAGTCCCTTTTCCCAAGGTCAGGCATTTTTTAGATAAGCAAGGGTCTCCATTCATTCCCTTTGAGGAACTCTCAGGTCAGGCCCTGACATTAACATCTGACTGGAGCTTATCGTCAAGGCCAATGGTACACTCCTCAGCCCCTCCCCTCCGTGACCTGAGAAGCCACACCCCACCCCAGTTCACAGGCCCCTCTTAATCTAACTAACTGTACAGCCTCAAAAGTGGCATCTCTTCTCACTGAAATGTTGTTGGCAGCCATTCGATGAATTTATTCTCAGATCAGATCCTGTCCAGCAGGGATGTCTTCTTTCCATGTTTCTTCTTCTTTTGTATGTTGCAGTCATTCCAGATGTGGTGGTATATGATGAGAGAGAGAGAGAGAGAGAGAGAGAGAGAGAGAGAGAGAGATGGAATTGCTTTTTATTTGAAGAGTTTTAATGATTTAATATTCAGCTATTTCCAGCCTTCTTTACCAGCACATTTATTATTACCAGCGAGCACCTTCCTCTGAAAACATTGGAAACCCCCCCGATCTGTTCATATCATGTGCGCGCGCGCGTGCGTGCGTGTGTGTGTGTGTGTCAAATTCCATTTCAGGAGCTGCTTTGCTGACACTCACCCAGCACCAGTGAGATGGAGGCCACCATTTTCTTAGCCGGTTATGTTTCTAGGACAGTCAGGAGACAGAAAGAAGGAAGGAAGGAAGGAAAGAAGGAAGGGAGGGAGGGAGGGAGGGAGGGAGGGAGGGAGGGAGGAAGGGAGAGAAGGAAGGAAGGAAATAAATGATCTACATTCCCAAAGAAAGAAAAAAACTAAGTAAATTTTAAAAATTAAAAAAATTTTAAGAAAGTAAGTAAATACATAAAAATAGACAAATAAGGAATAAATGAATAAAAATAAATAATAATTGAAACATTCAATAATTAATGAGTCAGGCTGAGCAGATACATGAAAGAAGATAAGGAAGTGAAGGAATGAATCAACAAATAAATAAGTAAATAACTAGGTGGGTCATTTTTTAAAGAAGTAAGTAAATGAGATGGGCTGAACAGATAAGTAAGTAAGTAAGCAAGCAAAGAAATACACAAGAAGTCATTGCTCGATCAAGCAAGCAAGCAAACAAGCAAGCAAGCAAGCAAGCATAGAAAAAAAATGAGACACATCCATTCAATCCATAAAAGACAAAACACGGAAATAAACATGTAAACAGGTCGACCCACCCACGTTCACTCAGCCACCCCACCCACCCAAATCAGGAGGGAGGTCTCTGTCCAGCAGGGCCATCTTCTTTCCAAGTTGCATTCAGTCAGATCTCTGGGCAAACAGAAAAGAAAGTAATTGTTTTCTACTTGAACAGTTTTAATATTATTCAAATGAATTAATATTCAGCTATTTATTCCCAGCCTTATTTACCATGGGATGACCAGCGAGCACCTTCCTCTCACCACACTAGCCTCCTTCTCCCCCGGCCCCATTTGTAGGTGTCATGCATGTGGGACAGTCAAAAGAGGAGATAGAGAGATAGATAGATAGATAGATAGATAGATAGATAGATAGATAGATAGATGATAGATGGATGGATGGATGGATGGATGGATGGATGGATAAATGAATGAATGGATAGATAGATAGATAGATAGATAGATAGATAGATAGATAGATGATAGATGGATGGATGGATGGATGGATGGATGGATAAATGAATGAATGAATGGATAGATAGATAGATAGATAGATAGATAGATAGATAGATAGATAGACGGGCAGAGAGAGAGAAAGACAGATGAGACGGACTTGAACAAACTACCAATGCTTTTAGAAACGGCATCTAGTCATCAAGACATGGAAAAGGCCAACTGGTCGACCCACTTTCAATTGGCCAACTGGTCGACCTTGGTACTTAAGCTTTTGAAAGCCAAAGACTTTATCGGACAACTGGTCGACCCGAACTAACAGTGAGAGTGTGCAGAGAGCCAACTGGTCGACCCGGCAGATTTATATTAATATATATATAAAATATATATAGAAAAAAAAAAGAAAGAAAGAAAGAAAAAAAAATGTGGTACACAATGGAGTACTACACAGCAGAAAAAAAACCCGACATCTTGAATTTTGCATGAAAATAAATGTAGCTAGAAAACATTATTTTGAGTGAGGTAACCCAGACAGACCCAGAAAGACAATTATCACATGTACTCACTCATAGGTGCTTTTTAAACATAAAGCAAAGAAAACCAGTCTACAAACCACAACCCCAGAACTTAGACAACCATGTGGACACCAAGAGAGACTTACATAGATCTAATCTACATGGGAAGTAGAAAGCAGAAAAAGACAAGATAGATCTCCTGAGTAAATTGGGAGCATGGGGACCTTGGGGGAGGGCTGAGGGGGGGAGGGGAGATGCAGGGAAGGGAGCAAAGAAAAAATGTAGAGCTCAATAAATCTCAATGAAAAATTAAAAAAAAAAAGAAGAATACTCTGTAGACTGTGGCTATATAGACGTCCTGGAAGAAGACGCTGTTGGAACGGATGTGCTCAGATCATCTCTGTGGGGCTATGATTTACAAGTTAACTTTCTAGCTTTTCAGTTGTTGCATGAGGTGACTACAGATTCAATAAAACCCAATTGGATCCTTCCTACTGGTGTAGGCCAGTGTCTCCTGATGACCAGACTGCAATTCTAGGCAATAATGTTGGCATGATGGGAGTCAGCAAGGAGGAGTTGGGCGTGATTAAAAGTTTGGGATTTTTGGGTACAGTGAAGACTCATTTGGGCACCAGAAACCTTAACAGATAATCTCACACATTTGAGCCACATACGTCCCTTAATGTAGGTAGGTAGGTAGGTAGGTAGGTAGGTAAGTAGGTAGGTAGGTAGGTAGGTAGGTTGGTTGTTTCCCCCACCTACTTGGGTTAGGGTCTGAGAATCCATTATCAAGGAAAGCCCTAGGGAAGCAAAATCCCTAGGGAAGGGTTTGCAACCACAAAGAGAGGCGTGGCCCAAGCTCACACGCCTAGGGATGGCACTACTCCCTTACCGATGACTGGGACCTCCTAAATCAATTAGCAACCATGCTCATGTCAGTGGTGTCATCTCATCCCTGGAGTACGATTTGGTTTTGGAGTATGATTTGTTTCTTGGTTCTGTTGCCCTAAATCCTGCCTCTCTGACCCCCAGAGCAACATCCAATAGACCTTCTTGCTTTGAAAACAAAAGGATGAATCTAGGTGCTGCCATTTACAATGAAGACCAAACGGAAGTCACCCCGGTTCCTCCCGTTTGCGGAAGGAGTTATCCCACCACAGGTTACATGGAATAAGCAAAACTCTTGGAAGCAGGTGTGGCCCAGCCCTGCCCAGTAAGAAAAAAGCTCAGCTGCACACAGAGACTGGCACTCTCCTCAGACAAACAACAGCTAAAGCTTTAACTCAGGAAACAGATGTATGTTCTGATCTAAGACCTTTTTGCTGGGCCCTGAGAGAGAGAGAGAGAGAGAGAGACAGAGAGACAGAGAGACAGAGAGACAGAGAGACAGAGACAGACAGACAGAGACAGACAGACAGACAGAGAGAGACAGAGAGAGAGACAGAGACAGAGACAGACAGAGACAGAGAGACAGAGAGAGAAACACCTCAGTAGATCAGGGTTCTTGTTCCTTCCTTCACTCCCTAGCAGCTACATCAGGTAGATCACAGCTGCCTGTAACTCTAGCTCCAGGGGATCTGTCCTCCTCAGAACATGTACACAAATACCACAAATTTCATAGACACACTCTTCTATTAAAATAACAAGACTCTTCTACCGTTAAATAATTTAAGTAAAATCACCACTGTAGAAACAACAACAACAACAACCCAGGCATATAAGAGTCATGGTTTTTAAGGTTTTAGAATGTGTTTTTAAAATTGAAATACTCTGCTCCCATCTGAGGTTGCTCTAAATGAGGACTAAAAATGAGACTGCAGGGCCGGGCAGTGGTGGCACACGCCTTTAATCCCAGCACTCGGGAGGCAGAGGCAGGCGGATCTCTGTGAGTTCGAGACCAACCCGGTCTACAAGAGCTAGTTCCAGGACAGGCTCCAAAACCACAGAGAAACCCTGTCTCGGAAAACCAAAAAATAAATAAATTAATTAATAAAATAAATTAAATAAATAAATAAATGAGACTGCATCATAGGAAAGTAGGCTGGGGAAAGTCAATTCAGAAGTGCCACATCCCCAGAGTGACAGGTGCATCAGAGCTGCCACGCTCTGACATACGGCGAATGCGAGGAATGATGCACTGTGTGTTTCTAGCCATAGAGAATGCATTTTAAGGATTTCATTTTAAAGTTGACCGCTTTAGAATGAGACTTGATGAGAAGCTAGCATGCAATCTTCTCAAAAATAACTCACCATCAACCTTATACTCTATCTCAGTCCAACACAGTCTCCAACAGCATTAGACTAACTAAGTAACTTAATGACCTCCAACCCTGTAAGATATTTTGGGTGAAGTTTTGTCTGAGTTAAAAAAAAAAAATGGCCGGCCCGGGCGGTGGTGGCTCATGCCTTTAATCCCAGCACTCCACTCGGGAGGGAGGCAGAGGCAGGCGGGTCTCTGTGAGTTTGAGGCCAGCCTGGTCTACAAGAGCTAGTTCCAGGACAGGCACCAAAAACTACAGAACAACCCTGTCTCGAAAATAAAAAAAAAAAAGTAAAGAAAGAAAGAAAGAAAGAAAGAAAGAAAGAAAGAAAGAAAGAAAGAAAGAAAGAAAGAAAAAGAAAACAGTGCTGTCCTAGAAAATGCCCTCTCCCTTTGAACACGGCCCCTCCTTTGGGCTGAGTTTCCCACACAGCTCTGACGATGCAGGAGGATGCCGAGAGCCCAGTTGGTGCCTCAGCCCGATGCCTGCATCTGTGCCTTGGCAGCAGCTATTCATCTCTTGCCACTCAGAGAGAGTCCAATTCCCTTAAGTTTATCCTTCCCTAAGTGCTCATTCACTTCAGAGGACTCAACCCTCATCCTCCGTATCCTCCTGGCCTAATTTCTCATGTTACTGAGTATGAATACCTGTTCAGGAGAGAGAGGAAGGGTCATTCATGAAAAAAGTGAGTGTTCAACTAACTAGCTCCCCATGGGTGAAGGAAGTAGTGAAAAGATTTTAATGACGCAGAGAGAAATTTCTAGTTTTGGAAGGAGGAGATCCTGAACGGCTCCCTCTGTGTCGCAGGAGAGACTCCCGGAAAGGAACCCTCAGGTTCCGGTCGGTCAGTTTGGGGAGAAATATCGGCAAGGAGGTAAAGGCCGTGCCTCATGACATCAGCAGTCCCTTCTCTGGAAATTCTACGGTATCCCAGAGAGCTCTCAGAATTTTGTGATGTCACTCGTGTCCTAGAAATGCCAACTGCCCTCAAGACACACTGTCTCGGTGCCTATAAGACTCACTTCTAGACACGTCGTCTAGACTGGTGAGTCTACTTGCAAGAGAGAGAATGGAGATCGTGGAGAGGCCAGAGGGAGGAAGAAGAAAGCTGGCCCCAGATCTCACAGGCAAACATGGAGAAATAAGTGGTTGGTCCTGGGGAAGACGAAATGAGTTCACCACTAGCAGGGACTAGAGAGATCTCTGGATGTGATGGCTTTGAGACTTCCAGGGCTAGGGCTCAGGAACTGGGAGGTTTCTGGGATGCCCAATAGGCCTGCCTGTCTTGTTTCTCTGAGTTCCTAAAGGGCCAAGCCACATCAAAGATTCATGATAGTTGATTTGACAAAGTCGGGAATAGACAAGGAGTGCGGAAGGAGTCAGTGAGATTTCAATATCAGCATTGCACATCACCCCCCCCCCAAGTCCTTTTCGTTGTGGAGCAGTAATAATAGAGAAAGGGGAGTAGTGCTCTGCCAAAGCCCGATTTTTACCATGCCTTATATCACAGCCATTAGCAGGGTTGAGGCATCAAGTGCTGCAGTCAGTCAGTCAGTCAGTCAGTCCTCCTGTGACCCCCTAATGTTTCTGGCTTCCCAGTTACGAATGACACCCTGGTCTCCAGTTCAGCCTGAGAGGAGCTCTTTAGAGCCAATGGATGAGAGAGTGGGAAGAGATTGCAATTTTTTTCTTTTTCCTTCTTCTTTTGTCTTTTTCCTTTCTTTCTCTGTTTTGCTGTTTTGTTTTGTTTTTCAAGAAAGGGTTTCTTTGTGTATTTTGGTCTGTCCTAATACTCACTCTGTAAATCAGGCCATCCTTGAACTCACGGAGATCTGTGTGTGTAAGTGCTGTGATTAAAGGCATGCCCCCACCCCCACACACCACAGTCCGGCTGAGACTGTAATTTCTTGTTAGTTCTGGGTGTCCTGGGCTGTTAGTAAGTGACGATGGCTCTGTGTTGTGAATCTTTGTGAATCCAGACTATGTTCTGCCCTTCAATGACATGAGTCTGAAGCATCAAGCTAGTGACTTGGGCACCCACCCCTATACTACCTGAGGTCTCTGAAGTCACGGTGCATCCTCTCTATAGCTCTGAATAAGGCTTAGAAAGCCTTCCCCTGGGTCACCTTGTGCAGAGGAAACCAGGTAACCTCTGAGAGACGTGCACCACCTTCCTACAGAAAGAAGGGAGGACTGACTGACTAATACCCACAGAGGGGGAAACTCAAGCCTGCTTGGACAAAGTCTCATCTGTCAGTCACTTCCTGAACAAAAGAAGGAAGGAAGGAAGGAAGGACGGAAGGACCACAATTATCTCTCCTTTTGTATCCTTTTTACACACTTCTCATGCTCTGATGAATATTGTGATTCAAGTTGGCTGTGTCCCCTTTTCCATGGCATGTGCACTGTGGCTCTAGATCAAGGAATCAGTTTTTTGGTGTGTGTTGCTCTATCTGGGAGAAGCACCACAGCAGTTGCATACTGACTGAGAAATTTGATTTTTAGGAAATAATTTTTCATATCTGTGAATGGTCTCTCCATAGCCATTCATGTTTCCTTAAACTTGAGTATAGGCATGAATGATCCCTCCCTCCCTCCCTCTTCATGGGAATGAGTGTCTGCTCTTGCATTGGGGGCTCCCTGGGTGAACCCCAGTTCTCAGCATCTCCAGCCCAACCTGTCACAAGCTGATCACACATTTGCAAACTTGGGATATATTCTGCTGAAGTTTTGGGGTAATGAATTTCATCAATTATGGGACTAAACTTTGTTGTGATCTGACAGGACACTCACTCACCAACAACTTTGTGGTTCCTCCATAATGTGCTTATTTCTGTCAGGGAACTGAAAGCCAGCCAGCCAGCCAGCCAGCACCGTCTTTCCTTGTTTCTCAGTTTGTTCTTATATTCAGTCTCTCCCTCCCCCCCTTCCTTTAAAAAATTTATTTATTTTTATCTTATGTGCATTTGTGTTTTTGCCATGGCTCTCAGGCTCCTGGATTACAGACAGCTGTGAGCTGCCATGTAGATGCTGGGAATTGAACCTTAAACTATCTCTTCAGCCCGACATGGAGCATCTCTCTATATAGCCCTGCCTGCAAAACTTTCAGAGTTCACTCTGCCTCCTGATTAAAGGCATTATGCGTTATGCTTCCTTTTATTGTATATTTAGTGGGGTTTGTGTGTGTGTGTGTGTGTGTGTGAGAGAGAGAGAGAGAGAGAGAGAGAGTTTCATTATGAAACCAAAAGTCAGTCAACAACAACGAACTTTGTATTTATTTGTTTGTTCATCCGTAAACATATTTGCTTACTTACTCTTATTTATTTATTTGTTTGTTTGTTTGTTTACAGTGGAAGACTTAATTCAGTACAGAATGATCAGAACGGTAGGGTATCCTTGGGAAAATATCACGATGAGTTTCCCTTCCGAGAGGCTGCTTTCTGGTAAGATGTGAAACCGCAGTTTTAAGCGCCAGCTTTCCACAAGTCCCTTTTCCCAAGGTCAGGCATTTTTTAGATAAGCAAGGGTCTCCATTCATTCCCTTTGAGGAACTCTCAGGTCAGGCCCTGACATTAACATCTGACTGGAGCTTATCGTCAAGGCCAATGGTACACTCCTCAGCCCCTCCCCTCCGTGACCTGAGAAGCCACACCCCACCCCAGTTCACAGGCCCCTCTTAATCTAACTAACTGTACAGCCTCAAAAGTGGCATCTCTTCTCACTGAAATGCTGTTGGCAGCCATTCGATGAATTTATTCTCAGATCAGATCCTGTCCAGCAGGGATGTCTTCTTTCCATGTTTCTTCTTCTTTTGTATGTTGCAGTCATTCCAGATGTGGTGGTATATGATGAGAGAGAGAGAGAGAGAGAGAGAGAGAGAGAGAGAGAGAGAGAGATGGAATTGCTTTTTATTTGAAGAGTTTTAATGATTTAATATTCAGCTATTTCCAGCCTTCTTTACCAGCACATTTATTATTACCAGCGAGCACCTTCCTCTGAAAACATTGGAAACCCCCCCGATCTGTTCATATCATGTGCGCGCGTGCGTGCGTGCGTGCGTGCGTGCGTGTGTGTGTGTGTGTCAAATTCCATTTCAGGAGCTGCTTTGCTGACACTCACCCAGCACCAGTGAGATGGAGGCCACCATTTTCTTAGCCGGTTATGTTTCTAGGACAGTCAGGAGACAGAAAGAAGGAAGGAAGGAAGGAAAGAAGGAAGGGAGGGAGGGAGGGAGGGAGGGAGGGAGGGAGAGAAGGAAGGAAGGAAATAAATGATCTACATTCCCAAAGAAAGAAAAAAACTAAGTAAATTTTAAAAATTAAAAAAATTTTAAGAAAGTAAGTAAATACATAAAAATAGACAAATAAGGAATAAATGAATAAAAATAAATAATAATTGAAACATTCAATAATTAATGAGTCAGGCTGAGCAGATACATGAAAGAAGATAAGGAAGTGAAGGAATGAATCAACAAATAAATAAGTAAATAACTAGGTGGGTCATTTTTTAAAGAAGTAAGTAAATGAGATGGGCTGAACAGATAAGTAAGTAAGTAAGTAAGCAAGCAAAGAAATACACAAGAAGTCATTGCTCGATCAAGCAAGCAAGCAAGCAAGAAAGCAAGCAAGCATAGAAAAAAAATGAGACACATCCATTCAATCCATAAAAGACAAAACACGGAAATAAACATGTAAACAGGTCGACCCACCCACGTTCACTCAGCCACCCCACCCACCCAAATCAGGAGGGAGGTCTCTGTCCAGCAGGGCCATCTTCTTTCCAAGTTGCATTCAGTCAGATCTCTGGGCAAACAGAAAAGAAAGTAATTGTTTTCTACTTGAACAGTTTTAATATTATTCAAATGAATTAATATTCAGCTATTTATTCCCAGCCTTATTTACCATGGGATGACCAGCGAGCACCTTCCTCTCACCACACTAGCCTCCTTCTCCCCCGGCCCCATTTGTAGGTGTCATGCATGTGGGACAGTCAAAAGAGGAGATAGAGAGATAGATAGATAGATAGATAGATAGATAGATAGATAGATAGATGATAGATAGATGGATGGATGGATGGATGGATGGATGGATGGATGGATGGATGGATAAATGAATGAATGGATAGATAGATAGATAGATAGATAGATAGATAGATAGATAGATAGATGATAGATGGATGGATGGATGGATGGATGGATAAATGAATGGATAGATAGATAGATAGATAGATAGATAGATAGATAGAAAGATAGATAGATAGATAGATAGATAGATAGATAGATAGATAGATAGATAGACGGGCAGAGAGAGAGAAAGACAGATGAGACGGACTTGAACAAACTACCAATGCTTTTAGAAATGGCATCTAGTCATCAAGACATGGAAAAGGCCAACTGGTCGACCCACTTTCAATTGGCCAACTGGTCGACCTTGGTACTTAAGCTTTTGAAAGCCAAAGACTTTATCGGACAACTGGTCGACCCGAACTAACAGTGAGAGTGTGCAGAGAGCCAACTGGTCGACCCGGCAGATTTATATTAATATATATATAAAATATATATAGAAAAAAAAAAGAAAGAAAGAAAGAAAAAAATGTGGTACACAATGGAGTACTACACAGCAGAAAAAGAACCCGACATCTTGAATTTTGCATGAAAATAAATGTAGCTAGAAAACATTATTTTGAGTGAGGTAACCCAGACAGACCCAGAAAGACAATTATCACATGTACTCACTCATAGGTGCTTTTTAAACATAAAGCAAAGAAAACCAGTCTACAAACCACAACCCCAGAACTTAGACAACCATGTGGACACCAAGAGAGACTTACATAGATCTAATCTACATGGGAAGTAGAAAGCAGAAAAAGACAAGATAGATCTCCTGAGTAAATTGGGAGCATGGGGACCTTGGGGGAGGGCTGAGGGGGGGAGGGGAGATGCAGGGAAGGGAGCAAAGAAAAAATGTAGAGCTCAATAAATCTCAATGAAAAATTAAAAAAAAAAAGAAGAATACTCTGTAGACTGTGGCTATATATACGTCCTGGAAGAAGACGCTGTTGGAACGGATGTGCTCAGATCATCTCTGTGGGGCTATGATTTACAAGTTAACTTTCTAGCTTTTCAGTTGTTGCATGAGGTGACTACAGATTCAATAAAACCCAATTGGATCCTTCCTACTGGTGTAGGCCAGTGTCTCCTGATGACCAGACTGCAATTCTAGGCAATAATGTTGGCATGATGGGAGTCAGCAAGGAGGAGTTGGGCGTGATTAAAAGTTTGGGATTTTTGGGTACAGTGAAGACTCATTTGGGCACCAGAAACCTTAACAGATAATCTCACACATTTGAGCCACATACGTCCCTTAATGTAGGTAGGTAGGTAGGTAGGTAGGTAGGTAGGTAGGTAGGTAGGTAAGTAGGTAGGTAGGTAGGTAGGTTGGTTGGTTGTTTCCCCCACCTACTTGGGTTAGGGTCTGAGAATCCATTATCAAGGAAAGCCCTAGGGAAGCAAAATCCCTAGGGAAGGGTTTGCAACCACAAAGAGAGGCGTGGCCCAAGCTCACACGCCTAGGGATGGCACTACTCCCTTACCGATGACTGGGACCTCCTAAATCAATTAGCAACCATGCTCATGTCAGTGGTGTCATCTCATCCCTGGAGTACGATTTGGTTTTGGAGTATGATTTGTTTCTTGGTTCTGTTGCCCTAAATCCTGCCTCTCTGACCCCCAGAGCAACATCCAATAGACCTTCTTGCTTTGAAAACAAAAGGATGAATCTAGGTGCTGCCATTTACAATGAAGACCAAACGGAAGTCACCCCGGTTCCTCCCGTTTGCGGAAGGAGTTATCCCACCACAGGTTACATGGAATAAGCAAAACTCTTGGAAGCAGGTGTGGCCCAGCCCTGCCCAGTAAGAAAAAAGCTCAGCTGCACACAGAGACTGGCACTCTCCTCAGACAAACAACAGCTAAAGCTTTAACTCAGGAAACAGATGTATGTTCTGATCTAAGACCTTTTTGCTGGGCCCTGAGAGAGAGAGAGAGAGAGAGAGAGAGACAGAGAGACAGAGAGACAGAGAGACAGAGAGACAGAGAGACAGAGACAGACAGACAGACAGAGACAGACAGAGAGAGACAGAGAGAGAGACAGAGACAGAGACAGACAGAGACAGAGAGACAGAGAGAGAAACACCTCAGTAGATCAGGGTTCTTGTTCCTTCCTTCACTCCCTAGCAGCTACATCAGGTAGATCACAGCTGCCTGTAACTCTAGCTCCAGGGGATCTGTCCTCCTCAGAACATGTACACAAATACCACAAATTTCATAGACACACTCTTCTATTAAAATAACAAGACTCTTCTACCGTTAAATAATTTAAGTAAAATCACCACTGTAGAAACAACAACAACAACAACCCAGGCATATAAGAGTCATGGTTTTTAAGGTTTTAGAATGTGTTTTTAAAATTGAAATACTCTGCTCCCATCTGAGGTTGCTCTAAATGAGGACTAAAAATGAGACTGCAGGGCCGGGCAGTGGTGGCACACGCCTTTAATCCCAGCACTCGGGAGGCAGAGGCAGGCGGATCTCTGTGAGTTCGAGACCAACCCGGTCTACAAGAGCTAGTTCCAGGACAGGCTCCAAAACCACAGAGAAACCCTGTCTCGGAAAACCAAAAAATAAATAAATTAATTAATAAAATAAATTAAATAAATAAATAAATGAGACTGCATCATAGGAAAGTAGGCTGGGGAAAGTCAATTCAGAAGTGCCACATCCCCAGAGTGACAGGTGCATCAGAGCTGCCACGCTCTGACATACGGCGAATGCGAGGAATGATGCACTGTGTGTTTCTAGCCATAGAGAATGCATTTTAAGGATTTCATTTTAAAGTTGACCGCTTTAGAATGAGACTTGATGAGAAGCTAGCATGCAATCTTCTCAAAAATAACTCACCATCAACCTTATACTCTATCTCAGTCCAACACAGTCTCCAACAGCATTAGACTAACTAAGTAACTTAATGACCTCCAACCCTGTAAGATATTTTGGGTGAAGTTTTGTCTGAGTTAAAAAAAAAAAATGGCCGGCCCGGGCGGTGGTGGCTCATGCCTTTAATCCCAGCACTCCACTCGGGAGGGAGGCAGAGGCAGGCGGGTCTCTGTGAGTTTGAGGCCAGCCTGGTCTACAAGAGCTAGTTCCAGGACAGGCACCAAAAACTACAGAACAACCCTGTCTCGAAAATAAAAAAAAAAAAGTAAAGAAAGAAAGAAAGAAAGAAAGAAAGAAAGAAAGAAAGAAAGAAAAAGAAAACAGTGCTGTCCTAGAAAATGCCCTCTCCCTTTGAACACGGCCCCTCCTTTGGGCTGAGTTTCCCACACAGCTCTGACGATGCAGGAGGATGCCGAGAGCCCAGTTGGTGCCTCAGCCCGATGCCTGCATCTGTGCCTTGGCAGCAGCTATTCATCTCTTGCCACTCAGAGAGAGTCCAATTCCCTTAAGTTTATCCTTCCCTAAGTGCTCATTCACTTCAGAGGACTCAACCCTCATCCTCCGTATCCTCCTGGCCTAATTTCTCATGTTACTGAGTATGAATACCTGTTCAGGAGAGAGAGGAAGGGTCATTCATGAAAAAAGTGAGTGTTCAACTAACTAGCTCCCCATGGGTGAAGGAAGTAGTGAAAAGATTTTAATGACGCAGAGAGAAATTTCTAGTTTTGGAAGGAGGAGATCCTGAACGGCTCCCTCTGTGTCGCAGGAGAGACTCCCGGAAAGGAACCCTCAGGTTCCGGTCGGTCAGTTTGGGGAGAAATATCGGCAAGGAGGTAAAGGCCGTGCCTCATGACATCAGCAGTCCCTTCTCTGGAAATTCTACGGTATCCCAGAGAGCTCTCAGAATTTTGTGATGTCACTCGTGTCCTAGAAATGCCAACTGCCCTCAAGACACACTGTCTCGGTGCCTATAAGACTCACTTCTAGACACGTCGTCTAGACTGGTGAGTCTACTTGCAAGAGAGAGAATGGAGATCGTGGAGAGGCCAGAGGGAGGAAGAAGAAAGCTGGCCCCAGATCTCACAGGCAAACATGGAGAAATAGGTGGTTGGTCCTGGGGAAGACGAAATGAGTTCACCACTAGCAGGGACTAGAGAGATCTCTGGATGTGATGGCTTTGAGACTTCCAGGGCTAGGGCTCAGGAACTGGGAGGTTTCTGGGATGCCCAATAGGCCTGCCTGTCTTGTTTCTCTGAGTTCCTAAAGGGCCAAGCCACATCAAAGATTCATGATAGTTGATTTGACAAAGTCGGGAATAGACAAGGAGTGCGGAAGGAGTCAGTGAGATTTCAATATCAGCATTGCACATCACCCCCCCCCCCCAAGTCCTTTTCGTTGTGGAGCAGTAATAATAGAGAAAGGGGAGTAGTGCTCTGCCAAAGCCCGATTTTTACCATGCCTTATATCACAGCCATTAGCAGGGTTGAGGCATCAAGTGCTGCAGTCAGTCAGTCAGTCAGTCAGTCCTCCTGTGACCCCCTAATGTTTCTGGCTTCCCAGTTACGAATGACACCCTGGTCTCCAGTTCAGCCTGAGAGGAGCTCTTTAGAGCCAATGGATGAGAGAGTGGGAAGAGATTGCAATTTTTTTTCTTTTTCCTTCTTCTTTTGTCTTTTTCCTTTCTTTCTCTGTTTTGCTGTTTTGTTTTGTTTTTCAAGAAAGGGTTTCTTTGTGTATTTTGGTCTGTCCTAATACTCACTCTGTAAATCAGGCCATCCTTGAACTCACGGAGATCTGTGTGTGTAAGTGCTGTGATTAAAGGCATGCCCCCACCCCCACACACCACAGTCCGGCTGAGACTGTAATTTCTTGTTAGTTCTGGGTGTCCTGGGCTGTTAGTAAGTGACGATGGCTCTGTGTTGTGAATCTTTGTGAATCCAGACTATGTTCTGCCCTTCAATGACATGAGTCTGAAGCATCAAGCTAGTGACTTGGGCACCCACCCCTATACTACCTGAGGTCTCTGAAGTCACGGTGCATCCTCTCTATAGCTCTGAATAAGGCTTAGAAAGCCTTCCCCTGGGTCACCTTGTGCAGAGGAAACCAGGTAACCTCTGAGAGACGTGCACCACCTTCCTACAGAAAGAAGGGAGGACTGACTGACTAATACCCACAGAGGGGGAAACTCAAGCCTGCTTGGACAAAGTCTCATCTGTCAGTCACTTCCTGAACAAAAGAAGGAAGGAAGGAAGGAAGGAAGAAAGGAAGGAAGGAAGGACGGAAGGACCACAATTATCTCTCCTTTTGTATCCTTTTTACACACTTCTCATGCTCTGATGAATATTGTGATTCAAGTTGGCTGTGTCCCCTTTTCCATGGCATGTGCACTGTGGCTCTAGATCAAGGAATCAGTTTTTTGGTGTGTGTTGCTCTATCTGGGAGAAGCACCACAGCAGTTGCATACTGACTGAGAAATTTGATTTTTAGGAAATAATTTTTCATATCTGTGAATGGTCTCTCCATAGCCATTCATGTTTCCTTAAACTTGAGTATAGGCATGAATGATCCCTCCCTCCCTCCCTCTTCATGGGAATGAGTGTCTGCTCTTGCATTGGGGGCTCCCTGGGTGAACCCCAGTTCTCAGCATCTCCAGCCCAACCTGTCACAAGCTGATCACACATTTGCAAACTTGGGATATATTCTGCTGAAGTTTTGGGGTAATGAATTTCATCAATTATGGGACTAAACTTTGTTGTGATCTGACAGGACACTCACTCACCAACAACTTTGTGGTTCCTCCATAATGTGCTTATTTCTGTCAGGGAACTGAAAGCCAGCCAGCCAGCCAGCCAGCACCGTCTTTCCTTGTTTCTCAGTTTGTTCTTATATTCAGTCTCTCCCTCCCCCCCTTCCTTTAAAAAATTTATTTATTTTTATCTTATGTGCATTTGTGTTTTTGACATGGCTCTCAGGCTCCTGGATTACAGACAGCTGTGAGCTGCCATGTAGATGCTGGGAATTGAACCTTAAACTATCTCTTCAGCCCGACATGGAGCATCTCTCTATATAGCCCTGCCTGCAAAACTTTCAGAGTTCACTCTGCCTCCTGATTAAAGGCATTATGCGTTATGCTTCCTTTTATTGTATATTTAGTGGGGTTTGTGTGTGTGTGTGTGTGTGAGAGAGAGAGAGAGAGAGAGAGAGAGAGAGAGTTTCATTATGAAACCAAAAGTCAGTCAACAACAACGAACTTTGTATTTATTTGTTTGTTCATCCGTAAACATATTTGCTTACTTACTCTTATTTATTTATTTGTTTGTTTGTTTGTTTACAGTGGAAGACTTAATTCAGTACAGAATGATCAGAACGGTAGGGTATCCTTGGGAAAATATCACGATGAGTTTCCCTTCCGAGAGGCTGCTTTCTGGTAAGATGTGAAACCGCAGTTTTAAGCGCCAGCTTTCCACAAGTCCCTTTTCCCAAGGTCAGGCATTTTTTAGATAAGCAAGGGTCTCCATTCATTCCCTTTGAGGAACTCTCAGGTCAGGCCCTGACATTAACATCTGACTGGAGCTTATCGTCAAGGCCAATGGTACACTCCTCAGCCCCTCCCCTCCGTGACCTGAGAAGCCACACCCCACCCCAGTTCACAGGCCCCTCTTAATCTAACTAACTGTACAGCCTCAAAAGTGGCATCTCTTCTCACTGAAATGCTGTTGGCAGCCATTCGATGAATTTATTCTCAGATCAGATCCTGTCCAGCAGGGATGTCTTCTTTCCATGTTTCTTCTTCTTTTGTATGTTGCAGTCATTCCAGATGTGGTGGTATATGATGAGAGAGAGAGAGAGAGAGAGAGAGAGAGAGAGAGAGAGAGATGGAATTGCTTTTTATTTGAAGAGTTTTAATGATTTAATATTCAGCTATTTCCAGCCTTCTTTACCAGCACATTTATTATTACCAGCGAGCACCTTCCTCTGAAAACATTGGAAACCCCCCCGATCTGTTCATATCATGTGCGCGCGTGCGTGCGTGCGTGCGTGCGTGCGTGTGTGTGTGTGTGTCAAATTCCATTTCAGGAGCTGCTTTGCTGACACTCACCCAGCACCAGTGAGATGGAGGCCACCATTTTCTTAGCCGGTTATGTTTCTAGGACAGTCAGGAGACAGAAAGAAGGAAGGAAGGAAGGAAAGAAGGAAGGAGGGAGGGAGGGAGGGAGGGAGGGAGGGAGGGAGGGAGGGAGGGAGAGAAGGAAGGAAGGAAATAAATGATCTACATTCCCAAAGAAAGAAAAAAACTAAGTAAATTTTAAAAATTAAAAAAATTTTAAGAAAGTAAGTAAATACATAAAAATAGACAAATAAGGAATAAATGAATAAAAATAAATAATAATTGAAACATTCAATAATTAATGAGTCAGGCTGAGCAGATACATGAAAGAAGATAAGGAAGTGAAGGAATGAATCAACAAATAAATAAGTAAATAACTAGGTGGGTCATTTTTTAAAGAAGTAAGTAAATGAGATGGGCTGAACAGATAAGTAAGTAAGTAAGTAAGCAAGCAAAGAAATACACAAGAAGTCATTGCTCGATCAAGCAAGCAAGCAAGCAAGCAAGAAAGCAAGCAAGCATAGAAAAAAAATGAGACACATCCATTCAATCCATAAAAGACAAAACACGGAAATAAACATGTAAACAGGTCGACCCACCCACGTTCACTCAGCCACCCCACCCACCCAAATCAGGAGGGAGGTCTCTGTCCAGCAGGGCCATCTTCTTTCCAAGTTGCATTCAGTCAGATCTCTGGGCAAACAGAAAAGAAAGTAATTGTTTTCTACTTGAACAGTTTTAATATTATTCAAATGAATTAATATTCAGCTATTTATTCCCAGCCTTATTTACCATGGGATGACCAGCGAGCACCTTCCTCTCACCACACTAGCCTCCTTCTCCCCCGGCCCCATTTGTAGGTGTCATGCATGTGGGACAGTCAAAAGAGGAGATAGAGAGATAGATAGATAGATAGATAGATAGATAGATAGATAGATAGATGATAGATAGATGGATGGATGGATGGATGGATGGATGGATGGATGGATGGATGGATAAATGAATGAATGGATAGATAGATAGATAGATAGATAGATAGATAGATAGATAGATAGATAGATAGATGAGATGGATGGATGGATGGATGGATGGATGGATAAATGAATGGATAGATAGATAGATAGATAGATAGATAGATAGATAGATAGATAGATAGAAAGATAGATAGATAGATAGATAGATAGATAGATAGATAGATAGATAGATAGATAGATAGACGGGCAGAGAGAGAGAAAGACAGATGAGACGGACTTGAACAAACTACCAATGCTTTTAGAAATGGCATCTAGTCATCAAGACATGGAAAAGGCCAACTGGTCGACCCACTTTCAATTGGCCAACTGGTCGACCTTGGTACTTAAGCTTTTGAAAGCCAAAGACTTTATCGGACAACTGGTCGACCCGAACTAACAGTGAGAGTGTGCAGAGAGCCAACTGGTCGACCCGGCAGATTTATATTAATATATATATAAAATATATATAGAAAAAAAAAAGAAAGAAAGAAAGAAAAAAATGTGGTACACAATGGAGTACTACACAGCAGAAAAAGAACCCGACATCTTGAATTTTGCATGAAAATAAATGTAGCTAGAAAACATTATTTTGAGTGAGGTAACCCAGACAGACCCAGAAAGACAATTATCACATGTACTCACTCATAGGTGCTTTTTAAACATAAAGCAAAGAAAACCAGTCTACAAACCACAACCCCAGAACTTAGACAACCATGTGGACACCAAGAGAGACTTACATAGATCTAATCTACATGGGAAGTAGAAAGCAGAAAAAGACAAGATAGATCTCCTGAGTAAATTGGGAGCATGGGGACCTTGGGGGAGGGCTGAGGGGGGGAGGGGAGATGCAGGGAAGGGAGCAAAGAAAAAATGTAGAGCTCAATAAATCTCAATGAAAAATTAAAAAAAAAAAGAAGAATACTCTGTAGACTGTGGCTATATATACGTCCTGGAAGAAGACGCTGTTGGAACGGATGTGCTCAGATCATCTCTGTGGGGCTATGATTTACAAGTTAACTTTCTAGCTTTTCAGTTGTTGCATGAGGTGACTACAGATTCAATAAAACCCAATTGGATCCTTCCTACTGGTGTAGGCCAGTGTCTCCTGATGACCAGACTGCAATTCTAGGCAATAATGTTGGCATGATGGGAGTCAGCAAGGAGGAGTTGGGCGTGATTAAAAGTTTGGGATTTTTGGGTACAGTGAAGACTCATTTGGGCACCAGAAACCTTAACAGATAATCTCACACATTTGAGCCACATACGTCCCTTAATGTAGGTAGGTAGGTAGGTAGGTAGGTAGGTAGGTAGGTAAGTAGGTAGGTAGGTAGGTAGGTTGGTTGGTTGTTTCCCCCACCTACTTGGGTTAGGGTCTGAGAATCCATTATCAAGGAAAGCCCTAGGGAAGCAAAATCCCTAGGGAAGGGTTTGCAACCACAAAGAGAGGCGTGGCCCAAGCTCACACGCCTAGGGATGGCACTACTCCCTTACCGATGACTGGGACCTCCTAAATCAATTAGCAACCATGCTCATGTCAGTGGTGTCATCTCATCCCTGGAGTACGATTTGGTTTTGGAGTATGATTTGTTTCTTGGTTCTGTTGCCCTAAATCCTGCCTCTCTGACCCCCAGAGCAACATCCAATAGACCTTCTTGCTTTGAAAACAAAAGGATGAATCTAGGTGCTGCCATTTACAATGAAGACCAAACGGAAGTCACCCCGGTTCCTCCCGTTTGCGGAAGGAGTTATCCCACCACAGGTTACATGGAATAAGCAAAACTCTTGGAAGCAGGTGTGGCCCAGCCCTGCCCAGTAAGAAAAGAGCTCAGCTGCACACAGAGACTGGCACTCTCCTCAGACAAACAACAGCTAAAGCTTTAACTCAGGAAACAGATGTATGTTCTGATCTAAGACCTTTTTGCTGGGCCCTGAGAGAGAGAGAGAGAGAGAGAGAGAGAGAGACAGAGAGACAGAGAGACAGAGAGACAGAGAGACAGAGAGACAGAGAGACAGAGACAGACAGACAGACAGACAGAGACAGACAGAGAGAGACAGAGAGAGAGACAGAGACAGAGACAGACAGAGACAGAGAGACAGAGAGATAAACACCTCAGTAGATCAGGGTTCTTGTTCCTTCCTTCACTCCCTAGCAGCTACATCAGGTAGATCACAGCTGCCTGTAACTCTAGCTCCAGGGGATCTGTCCTCCTCAGAACATGTACACAAATACCACAAATTTCATAGACACACTCTTCTATTAAAATAACAAGACTCTTCTACCGTTAAATAATTTAAGTAAAATCACCACTGTAGAAACAACAACAACAACAACCCAGGCATATAAGAGTCATGGTTTTTAAGGTTTTAGAATGTGTTTTTAAAATTGAAATACTCTGCTCCCATCTGAGGTTGCTCTAAATGAGGACTAAAAATGAGACTGCAGGGCCGGGCAGTGGTGGCACACGCCTTTAATCCCAGCACTCGGGAGGCAGAGGCAGGCGGATCTCTGTGAGTTCGAGACCAACCCGGTCTACAAGAGCTAGTTCCAGGACAGGCTCCAAAACCACAGAGAAACCCTGTCTCGGAAAACCAAAAAATAAATAAATTAATTAATAAAATAAATTAAATAAATAAATAAATGAGACTGCATCATAGGAAAGTAGGCTGGGGAAAGTCAATTCAGAAGTGCCACATCCCCAGAGTGACAGGTGCATCAGAGCTGCCACGCTCTGACATACGGCGAATGCGAGGAATGATGCACTGTGTGTTTCTAGCCATAGAGAATGCATTTTAAGGATTTCATTTTAAAGTTGACCGCTTTAGAATGAGACTTGATGAGAAGCTAGCATGCAATCTTCTCAAAAATAACTCACCATCAACCTTATACTCTATCTCAGTCCAACACAGTCTCCAACAGCATTAGACTAACTAAGTAACTTAATGACCTCCAACCCTGTAAGATATTTTGGGTGAAGTTTTGTCTGAGTTAAAAAAAAAAAATGGCCGGCCCGGGCGGTGGTGGCTCATGCCTTTAATCCCAGCACTCCACTCGGGAGGGAGGCAGAGGCAGGCGGGTCTCTGTGAGTTTGAGGCCAGCCTGGTCTACAAGAGCTAGTTCCAGGACAGGCACCAAAAACTACAGAACAACCCTGTCTCGAAAATAAAAAAAAAAAAGTAAAGAAAGAAAGAAAGAAAGAAAGAAAGAAAGAAAGAAAGAAAGAAAGAAAAAGAAAGAAAGATAAAGAAAACAGTGCTGTCCTAGAAAATGCCCTCTCCCTTTGAACACGGCCCCTCCTTTGGGCTGAGTTTCCCACACAGCTCTGACGATGCAGGAGGATGCCGAGAGCCCAGTTGGTGCCTCAGCCCGATGCCTGCATCTGTGCCTTGGCAGCAGCTATTCATCTCTTGCCACTCAGAGAGAGTCCAATTCCCTTAAGTTTATCCTTCCCTAAGTGCTCATTCACTTCAGAGGACTCAACCCTCATCCTCCGTATCCTCCTGGCCTAATTTCTCATGTTACTGAGTATGAATACCTGTTCAGGAGAGAGAGGAAGGGTCATTCATGAAAAAAGTGAGTGTTCAACTAACTAGCTCCCCATGGGTGAAGGAAGTAGTGAAAAGATTTTAATGACGCAGAGAGAAATTTCTAGTTTTGGAAGGAGGAGATCCTGAACGGCTCCCTCTGTGTCGCAGGAGAGACTCCCGGAAAGGAACCCTCAGGTTCCGGTCGGTCAGTTCGGGGAGAAATATCGGCAAGGAGGTAAAGGCCGTGCCTCATGACATCAGCAGTCCCTTCTCTGGAAATTCTACGGTATCCCAGAGAGCTCTCAGAATTTTGTGATGTCACTCGTGTCCTAGAAACGCCAACTGCCCTCAAGACACACTGTCTCGGTGCCTATAAGACTCACTTCTAGACACGTCGTCTAGACTGGTGAGTCTACTTGCAAGAGAGAGAATGGAGATCGTGGAGAGGCCAGAGGGAGGAAGAAGAAAGCTGGCCCCAGATCTCACAGGCAAACATGGAGAAATAAGTGGTTGGTCCTGGGGAAGACGAAATGAGTTCACCACTAGCAGGGACTAGAGAGATCTCTGGATGTGATGGCTTTGAGACTTCCAGGGCTAGGGCTCAGGAACTGGGAGGTTTCTGGGATGCCCAATAGGCCTGCCTGTCTTGTTTCTCTGAGTTCCTAAAGGGCCAAGCCACATCAAAGATTCATGATAGTTGATTTGACAAAGTCGGGAATAGACAAGGAGTGCGGAAGGAGTCAGTGAGATTTCAATATCAGCATTGCACATCACCCCCCCCCAAGTCCTTTTCGTTGTGGAGCAGTAATAATAGAGAAAGGGGAGTAGTGCTCTGCCAAAGCCCGATTTTTACCATGCCTTATATCACAGCCATTAGCAGGGTTGAGGCATCAAGTGCTGCAGTCAGTCAGTCAGTCAGTCAGTCCTCCTGTGACCCCCTAATGTTTCTGGCTTCCCAGTTACGAATGACACCCTGGTCTCCAGTTCAGCCTGAGAGGAGCTCTTTAGAGCCAATGGATGAGAGAGTGGGAAGAGATTGCAATTTTTTTTCTTTTTCCTTCTTCTTTTGTCTTTTTCCTTTCTTTCTCTGTTTTGCTGTTTTGTTTTGTTTTTCAAGAAAGGGTTTCTTTGTGTATTTTGGTCTGTCCTAATACTCACTCTGTAAATCAGGCCATCCTTGAACTCACGGAGATCTGTGTGTGTAAGTGCTGTGATTAAAGGCATGCCCCCACCCCCACACACCACAGTCCGGCTGAGACTGTAATTTCTTGTTAGTTCTGGGTGTCCTGGGCTGTTAGTAAGTGACGATGGCTCTGTGTTGTGAATCTTTGTGAATCCAGACTATGTTCTGCCCTTCAATGACATGAGTCTGAAGCATCAAGCTAGTGACTTGGGCACCCACCCCTATACTACCTGAGGTCTCTGAAGTCACGGTGCATCCTCTCTATAGCTCTGAATAAGGCTTAGAAAGCCTTCCCCTGGGTCACCTTGTGCAGAGGAAACCAGGTAACCTCTGAGAGACGTGCACCACCTTCCTACAGAAAGAAGGGAGGACTGACTGACTAATACCCACAGAGGGGGAAACTCAAGCCTGCTTGGACAAAGTCTCATCTGTCAGTCACTTCCTGAACAAAAGAAGGAAGGAAGGAAGGAAGGAAGAAAGGAAGGAAGGAAGGACGGAAGGACCACAATTATCTCTCCTTTTGTATCCTTTTTACACACTTCTCATGCTCTGATGAATATTGTGATTCAAGTTGGCTGTGTCCCCTTTTCCATGGCATGTGCACTGTGGCTCTAGATCAAGGAATCAGTTTTTTGGTGTGTGTTGCTCTATCTGGGAGAAGCACCACAGCAGTTGCATACTGACTGAGAAATTTGATTTTTAGGAAATAATTTTTCATATCTGTGAATGGTCTCTCCATAGCCATTCATGTTTCCTTAAACTTGAGTATAGGCATGAATGATCCCTCCCTCCCTCCCTCTTCATGGGAATGAGTGTCTGCTCTTGCATTGGGGGCTCCCTGGGTGAACCCCAGTTCTCAGCATCTCCAGCCCAACCTGTCACAAGCTGATCACACATTTGCAAACTTGGGATATATTCTGCTGAAGTTTTGGGGTAATGAATTTCATCAATTATGGGACTAAACTTTGTTGTGATCTGACAGGACACTCACTCACCAACAACTTTGTGGTTCCTCCATAATGTGCTTATTTCTGTCAGGGAACTGAAAGCCAGCCAGCCAGCCAGCCAGCACCGTCTTTCCTTGTTTCTCAGTTTGTTCTTATATTCAGTCTCTCCCTCCCCCCCTTCCTTTAAAAAATTTATTTATTTTTATCTTATGTGCATTTGTGTTTTTGCCATGGCTCTCAGGCTCCTGGATTACAGACAGCTGTGAGCTGCCATGTAGATGCTGGGAATTGAACCTTAAACTATCTCTTCAGCCCGACATGGAGCATCTCTCTATATAGCCCTGCCTGCAAAACTTTCAGAGTTCACTCTGCCCCCTGATTAAAGGCATTATGCGTTATGCTTCCTTTTATTGTATATTTAGTGGGGTTTGTGTGTGTGTGTGTGTGTGAGAGAGAGAGAGAGAGAGAGAGAGAGAGAGAGAGAGAGAGTTTCATTATGAAACCAAAAGTCAGTCAACAACAACGAACTTTGTATTTATTTGTTTGTTCATCCGTAAACATATTTGCTTACTTACTCTTATTTATTTATTTGTTTGTTTGTTTGTTTACAGTGGAAGACTTAATTCAGTACAGAATGATCAGAACGGTAGGGTATCCTTGGGAAAATATCACGATGAGTTTCCCTTCCGAGAGGCTGCTTTCTGGTAAGATGTGAAACCGCAGTTTTAAGCGCCAGCTTTCCACAAGTCCCTTTTCCCAAGGTCAGGCATTTTTTAGATAAGCAAGGGTCTCCATTCATTCCCTTTGAGGAACTCTCAGGTCAGGCCCTGACATTAACATCTGACTGGAGCTTATCGTCAAGGCCAATGGTACACTCCTCAGCCCCTCCCCTCCGTGACCTGAGAAGCCACACCCCACCCCAGTTCACAGGCCCCTCTTAATCTAACTAACTGTACAGCCTCAAAAGTGGCATCTCTTCTCACTGAAATGCTGTTGGCAGCCATTCGATGAATTTATTCTCAGATCAGATCCTGTCCAGCAGGGATGTCTTCTTTCCATGTTTCTTCTTCTTTTGTATGTTGCAGTCATTCCAGATGTGGTGGTATATGATGAGAGAGAGAGAGAGAGAGAGAGAGAGAGAGAGAGAGAGAGAGATGGAATTGCTTTTTATTTGAAGAGTTTTAATGATTTAATATTCAGCTATTTCCAGCCTTCTTTACCAGCACATTTATTATTACCAGCGAGCACCTTCCTCTGAAAACATTGGAAACCCCCCCGATCTGTTCATATCATGTGCGCGCGTGCGTGCGTGCGTGCGTGCGTGCGTGTGTGTGTGTGTGTCAAATTCCATTTCAGGAGCTGCTTTGCTGACACTCACCCAGCACCAGTGAGATGGAGGCCACCATTTTCTTAGCCGGTTATGTTTCTAGGACAGTCAGGAGACAGAAAGAAGGAAGGAAGGAAGGAAAGAAGGAAGGGAGGGAGGGAGGGAAGGAGGGAGGGAGGGAGGGAGGGAGGGAGGGAGGGAGGGAGGGAGAGAAGGAAGGAAGGAAATAAATGATCTACATTCCCAAAGAAAGAAAAAAACTAAGTAAATTTTAAAAATTAAAAAAATTTTAAGAAAGTAAGTAAATACATAAAAATAGACAAATAAGGAATAAATGAATAAAAATAAATAATAATTGAAACATTCAATAATTAATGAGTCAGGCTGAGCAGATACATGAAAGAAGATAAGGAAGTGAAGGAATGAATCAACAAATAAATAAGTAAATAACTAGGTGGGTCATTTTTTAAAGAAGTAAGTAAATGAGATGGGCTGAACAGATAAGTAAGTAAGTAAGTAAGCAAGCAAAGAAATACACAAGAAGTCATTGCTCGATCAAGCAAGCAAGCAAGCAAGAAAGCAAGCAAGCATAGAAAAAAAATGAGACACATCCATTCAATCCATAAAAGACAAAACACGGAAATAAACATGTAAACAGGTCGACCCACCCACGTTCACTCAGCCACCCCACCCACCCAAATCAGGAGGGAGGTCTCTGTCCAGCAGGGCCATCTTCTTTCCAAGTTGCATTCAGTCAGATCTCTGGGCAAACAGAAAAGAAAGTAATTGTTTTCTACTTGAACAGTTTTAATATTATTCAAATGAATTAATATTCAGCTATTTATTCCCAGCCTTATTTACCATGGGATGACCAGCGAGCACCTTCCTCTCACCACACTAGCCTCCTTCTCCCCCGGCCCCATTTGTAGGTGTCATGCATGTGGGACAGTCAAAAGAGGAGATAGAGAGATAGATAGATAGATAGATAGATAGATAGATAGATAGATGATAGATAGATGGATGGATGGATGGATGGATGGATGGATGGATGGATGGATGGATAAATGAATGAATGGATAGATAGATAGATAGATAGATAGATAGATAGATAGATAGATAGATAGATAGATAGATGATAGATGGATGGATGGATGGATGGATGGATGGATAAATGAATGGATAGATAGATAGATAGATAGATAGATAGATAGATAGATAGATAGAAAGATAGATAGATAGATAGATAGATAGATAGATAGATAGATAGATAGATAGATAGATAGATAGACGGGCAGAGAGAGAGAAAGACAGATGAGACGGACTTGAACAAACTACCAATGCTTTTAGAAATGGCATCTAGTCATCAAGACATGGAAAAGGCCAACTGGTCGACCCACTTTCAATTGGCCAACTGGTCGACCTTGGTACTTAAGCTTTTGAAAGCCAAAGACTTTATCGGACAACTGGTCGACCCGAACTAACAGTGAGAGTGTGCAGAGAGCCAACTGGTCGACCCGGCAGATTTATATTAATATATATATAAAATATATATAGAAAAAAAAAAAGAAAGAAAGAAAGAAAAAAATGTGGTACACAATGGAGTACTACACAGCAGAAAAAGAACCCGACATCTTGAATTTTGCATGAAAATAAATGTAGCTAGAAAACATTATTTTGAGTGAGGTAACCCAGACAGACCCAGAAAGACAATTATCACATGTACTCACTCATAGGTGCTTTTTAAACATAAAGCAAAGAAAACCAGTCTACAAACCACAACCCCAGAACTTAGACAACCATGTGGACACCAAGAGAGACTTACATAGATCTAATCTACATGGGAAGTAGAAAGCAGAAAAAGACAAGATAGATCTCCTGAGTAAATTGGGAGCATGGAGACCTTGGGGGAGGGCTGAGGGGGGGAGGGGAGATGCAGGGAAGGGAGCAAAGAAAAAATGTAGAGCTCAATAAATCTCAATGAAAAATTAAAAAAAAAAAAAGAAGAATACTCTGTAGACTGTGGCTATATATACGTCCTGGAAGAAGACGCTGTTGGAACGGATGTGCTCAGATCATCTCTGTGGGGCTATGATTTACAAGTTAACTTTCTAGCTTTTCAGTTGTTGCATGAGGTGACTACAGATTCAATAAAACCCAATTGGATCCTTCCTACTGGTGTAGGCCAGTGTCTCCTGATGACCAGACTGCAATTCTAGGCAATAATGTTGGCATGATGGGAGTCAGCAAGGAGGAGTTGGGCGTGATTAAAAGTTTGGGATTTTTGGGTACAGTGAAGACTCATTTGGGCACCAGAAACCTTAACAGATAATCTCACACATTTGAGCCACATACGTCCCTTAATGTAGGTAGGTAGGTAGGTAGGTAGGTAGGTAGGTAGGTAAGTAGGTAGGTAGGTAGGTAGGTTGGTTGGTTGTTTCCCCCACCTACTTGGGTTAGGGTCTGAGAATCCATTATCAAGGAAAGCCCTAGGGAAGCAAAATCCCTAGGGAAGGGTTTGCAACCACAAAGAGAGGCGTGGCCCAAGCTCACACGCCTAGGGATGGCACTACTCCCTTACCGATGACTGGGACCTCCTAAATCAATTAGCAACCATGCTCATGTCAGTGGTGTCATCTCATCCCTGGAGTACGATTTGGTTTTGGAGTATGATTTGTTTCTTGGTTCTGTTGCCCTAAATCCTGCCTCTCTGACCCCCAGAGCAACATCCAATAGACCTTCTTGCTTTGAAAACAAAAGGATGAATCTAGGTGCTGCCATTTACAATGAAGACCAAACGGAAGTCACCCCGGTTCCTCCCGTTTGCGGAAGGAGTTATCCCACCACAGGTTACATGGAATAAGCAAAACTCTTGGAAGCAGGTGTGGCCCAGCCCTGCCCAGTAAGAAAAAAGCTCAGCTGCACACAGAGACTGGCACTCTCCTCAGACAAACAACAGCTAAAGCTTTAACTCAGGAAACAGATGTATGTTCTGATCTAAGACCTTTTTGCTGGGCCCTGAGAGAGAGAGAGAGAGAGAGAGAGAGACAGAGAGACAGAGAGACAGAGAGACAGAGAGACAGAGAGACAGAGAGACAGAGAGACAGAGACAGACAGACAGACAGACAGAGACAGACAGAGAGAGACAGAGAGAGAGACAGAGACAGAGACAGACAGAGACAGAGAGACAGAGAGAGAAACACCTCAGTAGATCAGGGTTCTTGTTCCTTCCTTCACTCCCTAGCAGCTACATCAGGTAGATCACAGCTGCCTGTAACTCTAGCTCCAGGGGATCTGTCCTCCTCAGAACATGTACACAAATACCACAAATTTCATAGACACACTCTTCTATTAAAATAACAAGACTCTTCTACCGTTAAATAATTTAAGTAAAATCACCACTGTAGAAACAACAACAACAACAACCCAGGCATATAAGAGTCATGGTTTTTAAGGTTTTAGAATGTGTTTTTAAAATTGAAATACTCTGCTCCCATCTGAGGTTGCTCTAAATGAGGACTAAAAATGAGACTGCAGGGCCGGGCAGTGGTGGCACACGCCTTTAATCCCAGCACTCGGGAGGCAGAGGCAGGCGGATCTCTGTGAGTTCGAGACCAACCCGGTCTACAAGAGCTAGTTCCAGGACAGGCTCCAAAACCACAGAGAAACCCTGTCTCGGAAAACCAAAAAATAAATAAATTAATTAATAAAATAAATTAAATAAATAAATAAATGAGACTGCATCATAGGAAAGTAGGCTGGGGAAAGTCAATTCAGAAGTGCCACATCCCCAGAGTGACAGGTGCATCAGAGCTGCCACGCTCTGACATACGGCGAATGCGAGGAATGATGCACTGTGTGTTTCTAGCCATAGAGAATGCATTTTAAGGATTTCATTTTAAAGTTGACCGCTTTAGAATGAGACTTGATGAGAAGCTAGCATGCAATCTTCTCAAAAATAACTCACCATCAACCTTATACTCTATCTCAGTCCAACACAGTCTCCAACAGCATTAGACTAACTAAGTAACTTAATGACCTCCAACCCTGTAAGATATTTTGGGTGAAGTTTTGTCTGAGTTAAAAAAAAAAAATGGCCGGCCCGGGCGGTGGTGGCTCATGCCTTTAATCCCAGCACTCCACTCGGGAGGGAGGCAGAGGCAGGCGGGTCTCTGTGAGTTTGAGGCCAGCCTGGTCTACAAGAGCTAGTTCCAGGACAGGCACCAAAAACTACAGAACAACCCTGTCTCGAAAATAAAAAAAAAAAAAGTAAAGAAAGAAAGAAAGAAAGAAAGAAAGAAAGAAAGAAAGAAAGAAAGAAAAAGAAAACAGTGCTGTCCTAGAAAATGCCCTCTCCCTTTGAACACGGCCCCTCCTTTGGGCTGAGTTTCCCACACAGCTCTGACGATGCAGGAGGATGCCGAGAGCCCAGTTGGTGCCTCAGCCCGATGCCTGCATCTGTGCCTTGGCAGCAGCTATTCATCTCTTGCCACTCAGAGAGAGTCCAATTCCCTTAAGTTTATCCTTCCCTAAGTGCTCATTCACTTCAGAGGACTCAACCCTCATCCTCCGTATCCTCCTGGCCTAATTTCTCATGTTACTGAGTATGAATACCTGTTCAGGAGAGAGAGGAAGGGTCATTCATGAAAAAAGTGAGTGTTCAACTAACTAGCTCCCCATGGGTGAAGGAAGTAGTGAAAAGATTTTAATGACGCAGAGAGAAATTTCTAGTTTTGGAAGGAGGAGATCCTGAACGGCTCCCTCTGTGTCGCAGGAGAGACTCCCGGAAAGGAACCCTCAGGTTCCGGTCGGTCAGTTTGGGGAGAAATATCGGCAAGGAGGTAAAGGCCGTGCCTCATGACATCAGCAGTCCCTTCTCTGGAAATTCTACGGTATCCCAGAGAGCTCTCAGAATTTTGTGATGTCACTCGTGTCCTAGAAATGCCAACTGCCCTCAAGACACACTGTCTCGGTGCCTATAAGACTCACTTCTAGACACGTCGTCTAGACTGGTGAGTCTACTTGCAAGAGAGAGAATGGAGATCGTGGAGAGGCCAGAGGGAGGAAGAAGAAAGCTGGCCCCAGATCTCACAGGCAAACATGGAGAAATAAGTGGTTGGTCCTGGGGAAGACGAAATGAGTTCACCACTAGCAGGGACTAGAGAGATCTCTGGATGTGATGGCTTTGAGACTTCCAGGGCTAGGGCTCAGGAACTGGGAGGTTTCTGGGATGCCCAATAGGCCTGCCTGTCTTGTTTCTCTGAGTTCCTAAAGGGCCAAGCCACATCAAAGATTCATGATAGTTGATTTGACAAAGTCGGGAATAGACAAGGAGTGCGGAAGGAGTCAGTGAGATTTCAATATCAGCATTGCACATCACCCCCCCCCCAAGTCCTTTTCGTTGTGGAGCAGTAATAATAGAGAAAGGGGAGTAGTGCTCTGCCAAAGCCCGATTTTTACCATGCCTTATATCACAGCCATTAGCAGGGTTGAGGCATCAAGTGCTGCAGTCAGTCAGTCAGTCAGTCAGTCCTCCTGTGACCCCCTAATGTTTCTGGCTTCCCAGTTACGAATGACACCCTGGTCTCCAGTTCAGCCTGAGAGGAGCTCTTTAGAGCCAATGGATGAGAGAGTGGGAAGAGATTGCAATTTTTTTTCTTTTTCCTTCTTCTTTTGTCTTTTTCCTTTCTTTCTCTGTTTTGCTGTTTTGTTTTGTTTTTCAAGAAAGGGTTTCTTTGTGTATTTTGGTCTGTCCTAATACTCACTCTGTAAATCAGGCCATCCTTGAACTCACGGAGATCTGTGTGTGTAAGTGCTGTGATTAAAGGCATGCCCCCACCCCCACACACCACAGTCCGGCTGAGACTGTAATTTCTTGTTAGTTCTGGGTGTCCTGGGCTGTTAGTAAGTGACGATGGCTCTGTGTTGTGAATCTTTGTGAATCCAGACTATGTTCTGCCCTTCAATGACATGAGTCTGAAGCATCAAGCTAGTGACTTGGGCACCCACCCCTATACTACCTGAGGTCTCTGAAGTCACGGTGCATCCTCTCTATAGCTCTGAATAAGGCTTAGAAAGCCTTCCCCTGGGTCACCTTGTGCAGAGGAAACCAGGTAACCTCTGAGAGACGTGCACCACCTTCCTACAGAAAGAAGGGAGGACTGACTGACTAATACCCACAGAGGGGGAAACTCAAGCCTGCTTGGACAAAGTCTCATCTGTCAGTCACTTCCTGAACAAAAGAAGGAAGGAAGGAAGGAAGGAAGGAAGAAAGGAAGGAAGGAAGGACGGAAGGACCACAATTATCTCTCCTTTTGTATCCTTTTTACACACTTCTCATGCTCTGATGAATATTGTGATTCAAGTTGGCTGTGTCCCCTTTTCCATGGCATGTGCACTGTGGCTCTAGATCAAGGAATCAGTTTTTTGGTGTGTGTTGCTCTATCTGGGAGAAGCACCACAGCAGTTGCATACTGACTGAGAAATTTGATTTTTAGGAAATAATTTTTCATATCTGTGAATGGTCTCTCCATAGCCATTCATGTTTCCTTAAACTTGAGTATAGGCATGAATGATCCCTCCCTCCCTCCCTCTTCATGGGAATGAGTGTCTGCTCTTGCATTGGGGGCTCCCTGGGTGAACCCCAGTTCTCAGCATCTCCAGCCCAACCTGTCACAAGCTGATCACACATTTGCAAACTTGGGATATATTCTGCTGAAGTTTTGGGGTAATGAATTTCATCAATTATGGGACTAAACTTTGTTGTGATCTGACAGGACACTCACTCACCAACAACTTTGTGGTTCCTCCATAATGTGCTTATTTCTGTCAGGGAACTGAAAGCCAGCCAGCCAGCCAGCCAGCACCGTCTTTCCTTGTTTCTCAGTTTGTTCTTATATTCAGTCTCTCCCTCCCCCCCTTCCTTTAAAAAATTTATTTATTTTTATCTTATGTGCATTTGTGTTTTTGCCATGGCTCTCAGGCTCCTGGATTACAGACAGCTGTGAGCTGCCATGTAG
Source organism: Chionomys nivalis (assembly GCF_950005125.1). Taxonomy (NCBI): domain Eukaryota; kingdom Metazoa; phylum Chordata; class Mammalia; order Rodentia; family Cricetidae; genus Chionomys; species Chionomys nivalis. Next base: position 57,333,735 of record NC_080107.1, read on the forward strand.
ATGCTGGGAATTGAACCTTAAACTATCTCTTCAGCCCGACATGGAGCATCTCTCTATATAGCCCTGCCTGCAAAACTTTCAGAGTTCACTCTGCCCCCTGATTAAAGGCATTATGCGTTATGCTTCCTTTTATTGTATATTTAGTGGGGTTTGTGTGTGTGTGTGTGTGAGAGAGAGAGAGAGAGAGAGAGAGAGAGAGAGAGTTTCATTATGAAACCAAAAGTCAGTCAACAACAACGAACTTTGTATTTATTTGTTTGTTCATCCGTAAACATATTTGCTTACTTACTCTTATTTATTTATTTGTTTGTTTGTTTGTTTACAGTGGAAGACTTAATTCAGTACAGAATGATCAGAACGGTAGGGTATCCTTGGGAAAATATCACGATGAGTTTCCCTTCCGAGAGGCTGCTTTCTGGTAAGATGTGAAACCGCAGTTTTAAGCGCCAGCTTTCCACAAGTCCCTTTTCCCAAGGTCAGGCATTTTTTAGATAAGCAAGGGTCTCCATTCATTCCCTTTGAGGAACTCTCAGGTCAGGCCCTGACATTAACATCTGACTGGAGCTTATCGTCAAGGCCAATGGTACACTCCTCAGCCCCTCCCCTCCGTGACCTGAGAAGCCACACCCCACCCCAGTTCACAGGCCCCTCTTAATCTAACTAACTGTACAGCCTCAAAAGTGGCATCTCTTCTCACTGAAATGCTGTTGGCAGCCATTCGATGAATTTATTCTCAGATCAGATCCTGTCCAGCAGGGATGTCTTCTTTCCATGTTTCTTCTTCTTTTGTATGTTGCAGTCATTCCAGATGTGGTGGTATATGATGAGAGAGAGAGAGAGAGAGAGAGAGAGAGAGAGAGAGAGATGGAATTGCTTTTTATTTGAAGAGTTTTAATGATTTAATATTCAGCTATTTCCAGCCTTCTTTACCAGCACATTTATTATTACCAGCGAGCACCTTCCTCTGAAAACATTGGAAACCCCCCCGATCTGTTCATATCATGTGCGCGCGTGCGTGCGTGCGTGCGTGCGTGCGTGTGTGTGTGTGTGTCAAATTCCATTTCAGGAGCTGCTTTGCTGACACTCACCCAGCACCAGTGAGATGGAGGCCACCATTTTCTTAGCCGGTTATGTTTCTAGGACAGTCAGGAGACAGAAAGAAGGAAGGAAGGAAGGAAAGAAGGAAGGGAGGGAGGGAGGGAGGGAGGGAGGGAGGGAGGGAGGGAGGGAGGGAGGGAGAGAGGAAGGAAGGAAATAAATGATCTACATTCCCAAAGAAAGAAAAAAACTAAGTAAATTTTAAAAATTAAAAAAATTTTAAGAAAGTAAGTAAATACATAAAAATAGACAAATAAGGAATAAATGAATAAAAATAAATAATAATTGAAACATTCAATAATTAATGAGTCAGGCTGAGCAGATACATGAAAGAAGATAAGGAAGTGAAGGAATGAATCAACAAATAAATAAGTAAATAACTAGGTGGGTCATTTTTTAAAGAAGTAAGTAAATGAGATGGGCTGAACAGATAAGTAAGTAAGTAAGTAAGCAAGCAAAGAAATACACAAGAAGTCATTGCTCGATCAAGCAAGCAAGCAAGCAAGCAAGAAAGCAAGCAAGCATAGAAAAAAAATGAGACACATCCATTCAATCCATAAAAGACAAAACACGGAAATAAACATGTAAACAGGTCGACCCACCCACGTTCACTCAGCCACCCCACCCACCCAAATCAGGAGGGAGGTCTCTGTCCAGCAGGGCCATCTTCTTTCCAAGTTGCATTCAGTCAGATCTCTGGGCAAACAGAAAAGAAAGTAATTGTTTTCTACTTGAACAGTTTTAATATTATTCAAATGAATTAATATTCAGCTATTTATTCCCAGCCTTATTTACCATGGGATGACCAGCGAGCACCTTCCTCTCACCACACTAGCCTCCTTCTCCCCCGGCCCCATTTGTAGGTGTCATGCATGTGGGACAGTCAAAAGAGGAGATAGAGAGATAGATAGATAGATAGATAGATAGATAGATAGATAGATAGATGATAGATAGATGGATGGATGGATGGATGGATGGATGGATGGATAAATGAATGAATGGATAGATAGATAGATAGATAGATAGATAGATAGATAGATAGATAGATGATAGATGGATGGATGGATGGATGGATGGATGGATAAATGAATGAATGGATAGATAGATAGATAGATAGATAGATAGATAGATAGATAGATAGATAGAAAGAAAGATAGATAGATAGATAGATAGATAGATAGATAGATAGATAGATAGATAGATAGATAGACGGGCAGAGAGAGAGAAAGACAGATGAGACGGACTTGAACAAACTACCAATGCTTTTACAAATGGCATCTAGTCATCAAGACATGGAAAAGGCCAACTGGTCGACCCACTTTCAATTGGCCAACTGGTCGACCTTGGTACTTAAGCTTTTGAAAGCCAAAGACTTTATCGGACAACTGGTCGACCCGAACTAACAGTGAGAGTGTGCAGAGAGCCAACTGGTCGACCCGGCAGATTTATATTAATATATATATAAAATATATATAGAAAAAAAAAGAAAGAAAGAAAGAAAAAAAATGTGGTACACAATGGAGTACTACACAGCAGAAAAAAAACCCGACATCTTGAATTTTGCATGAAAATAAATGTAGCTAGAAAACATTATTTTGAGTGAGGTAACCCAGACAGACCCAGAAAGACAATTATCACATGTACTCACTCATAGGTGCTTTTTAAACATAAAGCAAAGAAAACCAGTCTACAAACCACAACCCCAGAACTTAGACAACCATGTGGACACCAAGAGAGACTTACATAGATCTAATCTACATGGGAAGTAGAAAGCAGAAAAAGACAAGATAGATCTCCTGAGTAAATTGGGAGCATGGGGACCTTGGGGGAGGGCTGAGGGGGGGGAGGGGAGATGCAGGGAAGGGAGCAAAGAAAAAATGTAGAGCTCAATAAATCTCAATGAAAAATTAAAAAAAAAAGAAGAATACTCTGTAGACTGTGGCTATATATACGTCCTGGAAGAAGACGCTGTTGGAACGGATGTGCTCAGATCATCTCTGTGGGGCTATGATTTACAAGTTAACTTTCTAGCTTTTCAGTTGTTGCATGAGGTGAATACAGATTCAATAAAACCCAATTGGATCCTTCCTACTGGTGTAGGCCAGTGTCTCCTGATGACCAGACTGCAATTCTAGGCAATAATGTTGGCATGATGGGAGTCAGCAAGGAGGAGTTGGGCGTGATTAAAAGTTTGGGATTTTTGGGTACAGTGAAGACTCATTTGGGCACCAGAAACCTTAACAGATAATCTCACACATTTGAGCCACATACGTCCCTTAATGTAGGTAGGTAGGTAGGTAGGTAGGTAGGTAGGTAAGTAGGTAGGTAGGTAGGTAGGTAGGTTGGTTGTTTCCCCCACCTACTTGGGTTAGGGTCTGAGAATCCATTATCAAGGAAAGCCCTAGGGAAGCAAAATCCCTAGGGAAGGGTTTGCAACCACAAAGAGAGGCGTGGCCCAAGCTCACACGCCTAGGGATGGCACTACTCCCTTACCGATGACTGGGACCTCCTAAATCAATTAGCAACCATGCTCATGTCAGTGGTGTCATCTCATCCCTGGAGTACGATTTGGTTTTGGAGTATGATTTGTTTCTTGGTTCTGTTGCCCTAAATCCTGCCTCTCTGACCCCCAGAGCAACATCCAATAGACCTTCTTGCTTTGAAAACAAAAGGATGAATCTAGGTGCTGCCATTTACAATGAAGACCAAACGGAAGTCACCCCGGTTCCTCCCGTTTGCGGAAGGAGTTATCCCACCACAGGTTACATGGAATAAGCAAAACTCTTGGAAGCAGGTGTGGCCCAGCCCTGCCCAGTAAGAAAAAAGCTCAGCTGCACACAGAGACTGGCACTCTCCTCAGACAAACAACAGCTAAAGCTTTAACTCAGGAAACAGATGTATGTTCTGATCTAAGACCTTTTTGCTGGGCCCTGAGAGAGAGAGAGAGAGAGAGAGAGAGAGAGAGAGAGAGAGAGAGAGACAGAGAGAGAGAGAGAGAGACAGACAGACAGACAGAGAGACAGACAGACAGACAGAGACAGACAGACAGACAGAGAGAGAGACAGACAGAGAGAGAGACAGAGACAGAGACAGACAGAGACAGAGAGACAGAGAGAGAAACACCTCAGTAGATCAGGGTTCTTGTTCCTTCCTTCACTCCCTAGCAGCTACATCAGGTAGATCACAGCTGCCTGTAACTCTAGCTCCAGGGGATCTGTCCTCCTCAGAACATGTACACAAATACCACAAATTTCATAGACACACTCTTCTATTAAAATAACAAGACTCTTCTACCGTTAAATAATTTAAGTAAAATCACCACTGTAGAAACAACAACAACAACAACCCAGGCATATAAGAGTCATGGTTTTTAAGGTTTTAGAATGTGTTTTTAAAATTGAAATACTCTGCTCCCATCTGAGGTTGCTCTAAATGAGGACTAAAAATGAGACTGCAGGGCCGGGCAGTGGTGGCACACGCCTTTAATCCCAGCACTCGGGAGGCAGAGGCAGGCGGATCTCTGTGAGTTCGAGACCAACCCGGTCTACAAGAGCTAGTTCCAGGACAGGCTCCAAAACCACAGAGAAACCCTGTCTCGGAAAACCAAAAAATAAATAAATTAATTAATAAAATAAATTAAATAAATAAATAAATGAGACTGCATCATAGGAAAGTAGGCTGGGGAAAGTCAATTCAGAAGTGCCACATCCCCAGAGTGACAGGTGCATCAGAGCTGCCACGCTCTGACATACGGCGAATGCGAGGAATGATGCACTGTGTGTTTCTAGCCATAGAGAATGCATTTTAAGGATTTCATTTTAAAGTTGACCGCTTTAGAATGAGACTTGATGAGAAGCTAGCATGCAATCTTCTCAAAAATAACTCACCATCAACCTTATACTCTATCTCAGTCCAACACAGTCTCCAACAGCATTAGACTAACTAAGTAACTTAATGACCTCCAACCCTGTAAGATATTTTGGGTGAAGTTTTGTCTGAGTTAAAAAAAAAAAATGGCCGGCCCGGGCGGTGGTGGCTCATGCCTTTAATCCCAGCACTCCACTCGGGAGGGAGGCAGAGGCAGGCGGGTCTCTGTGAGTTTGAGGCCAGCCTGGTCTACAAGAGCTAGTTCCAGGACAGGCACCAAAAACTACAGAACAACCCTGTCTCGAAAATAAAAAAAAAAAAGTAAAGAAAGAAAGAAAGAAAGAAAGAAAGAAAGAAAGAAAGAAAGAAAGAAAAAGAAAACAGTGCTGTCCTAGAAAATGCCCTCTCCCTTTGAACACGGCCCCTCCTTTGGGCTGAGTTTCCCACACAGCTCTGACGATGCAGGAGGATGCCGAGAGCCCAGTTGGTGCCTCAGCCCGATGCCTGCATCTGTGCCTTGGCAGCAGCTATTCATCTCTTGCCACTCAGAGAGAGTCCAATTCCCTTAAGTTTATCCTTCCCTAAGTGCTCATTCACTTCAGAGGACTCAACCCTCATCCTCCGTATCCTCCTGGCCTAATTTCTCATGTTACTGAGTATGAATACCTGTTCAGGAGAGAGAGGAAGGGTCATTCATGAAAAAAGTGAGTGTTCAACTAACTAGCTCCCCATGGGTGAAGGAAGTAGTGAAAAGATTTTAATGACGCAGAGAGAAATTTCTAGTTTTGGAAGGAGGAGATCCTGAACGGCTCCCTCTGTGTCGCAGGAGAGACTCCCGGAAAGGAACCCTCAGGTTCCGGTCGGTCAGTTTGGGGAGAAATATCGGCAAGGAGGTAAAGGCCGTGCCTCATGACATCAGCAGTCCCTTCTCTGGAAATTCTACGGTATCCCAGAGAGCTCTCAGAATTTTGTGATGTCACTCGTGTCCTAGAAATGCCAACTGCCCTCAAGACACACTGTCTCGGTGCCTATAAGACTCACTTCTAGACACGTCGTCTAGACTGGTGAGTCTACTTGCAAGAGAGAGAATGGAGATCGTGGAGAGGCCAGAGGGAGGAAGAAGAAAGCTGGCCCCAGATCTCACAGGCAAACATGGAGAAATAAGTGGTTGGTCCTGGGGAAGACGAAATGAGTTCACCACTAGCAGGGACTAGAGAGATCTCTGGATGTGATGGCTTTGAGACTTCCAGGGCTAGGGCTCAGGAACTGGGAGGTTTCTGGGATGCCCAATAGGCCTGCCTGTCTTGTTTCTCTGAGTTCCTAAAGGGCCAAGCCACATCAAAGATTCATGATAGTTGATTTGACAAAGTCGGGAATAGACAAGGAGTGCGGAAGGAGTCAGTGAGATTTCAATATCAGCATTGCACATCACCCCCCCCCCAAGTCCTTTTCGTTGTGGAGCAGTAATAATAGAGAAAGGGGAGTAGTGCTCTGCCAAAGCCCGATTTTTACCATGCCTTATATCACAGCCATTAGCAGGGTTGAGGCATCAAGTGCTGCAGTCAGTCAGTCAGTCAGTCAGTCCTCCTGTGACCCCCTAATGTTTCTGGCTTCCCAGTTACGAATGACACCCTGGTCTCCAGTTCAGCCTGAGAGGAGCTCTTTAGAGCCAATGGATGAGAGAGTGGGAAGAGATTGCAATTTTTTTTCTTTTTCCTTCTTCTTTTGTCTTTTTCCTTTCTTTCTCTGTTTTGCTGTTTTGTTTTGTTTTTCAAGAAAGGGTTTCTTTGTGTATTTTGGTCTGTCCTAATACTCACTCTGTAAATCAGGCCATCCTTGAACTCACGGAGATCTGTGTGTGTAAGTGCTGTGATTAAAGGCATGCCCCCACCCCCACACACCACAGTCCGGCTGAGACTGTAATTTCTTGTTAGTTCTGGGTGTCCTGGGCTGTTAGTAAGTGACGATGGCTCTGTGTTGTGAATCTTTGTGAATCCAGACTATGTTCTGCCCTTCAATGACATGAGTCTGAAGCATCAAGCTAGTGACTTGGGCACCCACCCCTATACTACCTGAGGTCTCTGAAGTCACGGTGCATCCTCTCTATAGCTCTGAATAAGGCTTAGAAAGCCTTCCCCTGGGTCACCTTGTGCAGAGGAAACCAGGTAACCTCTGAGAGACGTGCACCACCTTCCTACAGAAAGAAGGGAGGACTGACTGACTAATACCCACAGAGGGGGAAACTCAAGCCTGCTTGGACAAAGTCTCATCTGTCAGTCACTTCCTGAACAAAAGAAGGAAGGAAGGAAGGAAGGAAGAAAGGAAGGAAGGAAGGACGGAAGGACCACAATTATCTCTCCTTTTGTATCCTTTTTACACACTTCTCATGCTCTGATGAATATTGTGATTCAAGTTGGCTGTGTCCCCTTTTCCATGGCATGTGCACTGTGGCTCTAGATCAAGGAATCAGTTTTTTGGTGTGTGTTGCTCTATCTGGGAGAAGCACCACAGCAGTTGCATACTGACTGAGAAATTTGATTTTTAGGAAATAATTTTTCATATCTGTGAATGGTCTCTCCATAGCCATTCATGTTTCCTTAAACTTGAGTATAGGCATGAATGATCCCTCCCTCCCTCCCTCTTCATGGGAATGAGTGTCTGCTCTTGCATTGGGGGCTCCCTGGGTGAACCCCAGTTCTCAGCATCTCCAGCCCAACCTGTCACAAGCTGATCACACATTTGCAAACTTGGGATATATTCTGCTGAAGTTTTGGGGTAATGAATTTCATCAATTATGGGACTAAACTTTGTTGTGATCTGACAGGACACTCACTCACCAACAACTTTGTGGTTCCTCCATAATGTGCTTATTTCTGTCAGGGAACTGAAAGCCAGCCAGCCAGCCAGCCAGCACCGTCTTTCCTTGTTTCTCAGTTTGTTCTTATATTCAGTCTCTCCCTCCCCCCCTTCCTTTAAAAAATTTATTTATTTTTATCTTATGTGCATTTGTGTTTTTGCCATGGCTCTCAGGCTCCTGGATTACAGACAGCTGTGAGCTGCCATGTAGATGCTGGGAATTGAACCTTAAACTATCTCTTCAGCCCGACATGGAGCATCTCTCTATATAGCCCTGCCTGCAAAACTTTCAGAGTTCACTCTGCCTCCTGATTAAAGGCATTATGCGTTATGCTTCCTTTTATTGTATATTTAGTGGGGTTTGTGTGTGTGTGTGTGTGTGTGTGAGAGAGAGAGAGAGAGAGAGAGAGAGAGTTTCATTATGAAACCAAAAGTCAGTCAACAACAACGAACTTTGTATTTATTTGTTTGTTCATCCGTAAACATATTTGCTTACTTACTCTTATTTATTTATTTGTTTGTTTGTTTGTTTACAGTGGAAGACTTAATTCAGTACAGAATGATCAGAACGGTAGGGTATCCTTGGGAAAATATCACGATGAGTTTCCCTTCCGAGAGGCTGCTTTCTGGTAAGATGTGAAACCGCAGTTTTAAGCGCCAGCTTTCCACAAGTCCCTTTTCCCAAGGTCAGGCATTTTTTAGATAAGCAAGGGTCTCCATTCATTCCCTTTGAGGAACTCTCAGGTCAGGCCCTGACATTAACATCTGACTGGAGCTTATCGTCAAGGCCAATGGTACACTCCTCAGCCCCTCCCCTCCGTGACCTGAGAAGCCACACCCCACCCCAGTTCACAGGCCCCTCTTAATCTAACTAACTGTACAGCCTCAAAAGTGGCATCTCTTCTCACTGAAATGCTGTTGGCAGCCATTCGATGAATTTATTCTCAGATCAGATCCTGTCCAGCAGGGATGTCTTCTTTCCATGTTTCTTCTTCTTTTGTATGTTGCAGTCATTCCAGATGTGGTGGTATATGATGAGAGAGAGAGAGAGAGAGAGAGAGAGAGAGAGAGAGAGAGAGAGAGAGAGATGGAATTGCTTTTTATTTGAAGAGTTTTAATGATTTAATATTCAGCTATTTCCAGCCTTCTTTACCAGCACATTTATTATTACCAGCGAGCACCTTCCTCTGAAAACATTGGAAACCCCCCCGATCTGTTCATATCATGTGCGCGCGTGCGTGCGTGCGTGCGTGCGTGTGTGTGTGTGTGTCAAATTCCATTTCAGGAGCTGCTTTGCTGACACTCACCCAGCACCAGTGAGATGGAGGCCACCATTTTCTTAGCCGGTTATGTTTCTAGGACAGTCAGGAGACAGAAAGAAGGAAGGAAGGAAGGAAAGAAGGAAGGGAGGGAGGGAGGGAGGGAGGGAGGGAGGGAGGGAGGGAGGGAGAGAAGGAAGGAAGGAAATAAATGATCTACATTCCCAAAGAAAGAAAAAAACTAAGTAAATTTTAAAAATTAAAAAAATTTTAAGAAAGTAAGTAAATACATAAAAATAGACAAATAAGGAATAAATGAATAAAAATAAATAATAATTGAAACATTCAATAATTAATGAGTCAGGCTGAGCAGATACATGAAAGAAGATAAGGAAGTGAAGGAATGAATCAACAAATAAATAAGTAAATAACTAGGTGGGTCATTTTTTAAAGAAGTAAGTAAATGAGATGGGCTGAACAGATAAGTAAGTAAGTAAGTAAGCAAGCAAAGAAATACACAAGAAGTCATTGCTCGATCAAGCAAGCAAGCAAGCAAGAAAGCAAGCAAGCATAGAAAAAAAATGAGACACATCCATTCAATCCATAAAAGACAAAACACGGAAATAAACATGTAAACAGGTCGACCCACCCACGTTCACTCAGCCACCCCACCCACCCAAATCAGGAGGGAGGTCTCTGTCCAGCAGGGCCATCTTCTTTCCAAGTTGCATTCAGTCAGATCTCTGGGCAAACAGAAAAGAAAGTAATTGTTTTCTACTTGAACAGTTTTAATATTATTCAAATGAATTAATATTCAGCTATTTATTCCCAGCCTTATTTACCATGGGATGACCAGCGAGCACCTTCCTCTCACCACACTAGCCTCCTTCTCCCCCGGCCCCATTTGTAGGTGTCATGCATGTGGGACAGTCAAAAGAGGAGATAGAGAGATAGATAGATAGATAGATAGATAGATAGATAGATAGATAGATGATAGATAGATGGATGGATGGATGGATGGATGGATGGATGGATGGATGGATGGATAAATGAATGAATGGATAGATAGATAGATAGATAGATAGATAGATAGATAGATAGATAGATGATAGATGGATGGATGGATGGATGGATGGATGGATAAATGAATGGATAGATAGATAGATAGATAGATAGATAGATAGATAGATAGATAGATAGAAAGATAGATAGATAGATAGATAGATAGATAGATAGATAGATAGATAGATAGATAGATAGACGGGCAGAGAGAGAGAAAGACAGATGAGACGGACTTGAACAAACTACCAATGCTTTTAGAAATGGCATCTAGTCATCAAGACATGGAAAAGGCCAACTGGTCGACCCACTTTCAATTGGCCAACTGGTCGACCTTGGTACTTAAGCTTTTGAAAGCCAAAGACTTTATCGGACAACTGGTCGACCCGAACTAACAGTGAGAGTGTGCAGAGAGCCAACTGGTCGACCCGGCAGATTTATATTAATATATATATAAAATATATATAGAAAAAAAAAAGAAAGAAAGAAAGAAAAAAATGTGGTACACAATGGAGTACTACACAGCAGAAAAAGAACCCGACATCTTGAATTTTGCATGAAAATAAATGTAGCTAGAAAACATTATTTTGAGTGAGGTAACCCAGACAGACCCAGAAAGACAATTATCACATGTACTCACTCATAGGTGCTTTTTAAACATAAAGCAAAGAAAACCAGTCTACAAACCACAACCCCAGAACTTAGACAACCATGTGGACACCAAGAGAGACTTACATAGATCTAATCTACATGGGAAGTAGAAAGCAGAAAAAGACAAGATAGATCTCCTGAGTAAATTGGGAGCATGGGGACCTTGGGGGAGGGCTGAGGGGGGGAGGGGAGATGCAGGGAAGGGAGCAAAGAAAAAATGTAGAGCTCAATAAATCTCAATGAAAAATTAAAAAAAAAAAGAAGAATACTCTGTAGACTGTGGCTATATATACGTCCTGGAAGAAGACGCTGTTGGAACGGATGTGCTCAGATCATCTCTGTGGGGCTATGATTTACAAGTTAACTTTCTAGCTTTTCAGTTGTTGCATGAGGTGACTACAGATTCAATAAAACCCAATTGGATCCTTCCTACTGGTGTAGGCCAGTGTCTCCTGATGACCAGACTGCAATTCTAGGCAATAATGTTGGCATGATGGGAGTCAGCAAGGAGGAGTTGGGCGTGATTAAAAGTTTGGGATTTTTGGGTACAGTGAAGACTCATTTGGGCACCAGAAACCTTAACAGATAATCTCACACATTTGAGCCACATACGTCCCTTAATGTAGGTAGGTAGGTAGGTAGGTAGGTAGGTAGGTAGGTAGGTAGGTAAGTAGGTAGGTAGGTAGGTAGGTTGGTTGGTTGTTTCCCCCACCTACTTGGGTTAGGGTCTGAGAATCCATTATCAAGGAAAGCCCTAGGGAAGCAAAATCCCTAGGGAAGGGTTTGCAACCACAAAGAGAGGCGTGGCCCAAGCTCACACGCCTAGGGATGGCACTACTCCCTTACCGATGACTGGGACCTCCTAAATCAATTAGCAACCATGCTCATGTCAGTGGTGTCATCTCATCCCTGGAGTACGATTTGGTTTTGGAGTATGATTTGTTTCTTGGTTCTGTTGCCCTAAATCCTGCCTCTCTGACCCCCAGAGCAACATCCAATAGACCTTCTTGCTTTGAAAACAAAAGGATGAATCTAGGTGCTGCCATTTACAATGAAGACCAAACGGAAGTCACCCCGGTTCCTCCCGTTTGCGGAAGGAGTTATCCCACCACAGGTTACATGGAATAAGCAAAACTCTTGGAAGCAGGTGTGGCCCAGCCCTGCCCAGTAAGAAAAGAGCTCAGCTGCACACAGAGACTGGCACTCTCCTCAGACAAACAACAGCTAAAGCTTTAACTCAGGAAACAGATGTATGTTCTGATCTAAGACCTTTTTGCTGGGCCCTGAGAGAGAGAGAGAGAGAGAGAGAGAGAGAGACAGAGAGACAGAGAGACAGAGAGACAGAGAGACAGAGAGACAGAGAGACAGAGACAGACAGACAGACAGACAGAGACAGACAGAGAGAGACAGAGAGAGAGACAGAGACAGAGACAGACAGAGACAGAGAGACAGAGAGATAAACACCTCAGTAGATCAGGGTTCTTGTTCCTTCCTTCACTCCCTAGCAGCTACATCAGGTAGATCACAGCTGCCTGTAACTCTAGCTCCAGGGGATCTGTCCTCCTCAGAACATGTACACAAATACCACAAATTTCATAGACACACTCTTCTATTAAAATAACAAGACTCTTCTACCGTTAAATAATTTAAGTAAAATCACCACTGTAGAAACAACAACAACAACAACCCAGGCATATAAGAGTCATGGTTTTTAAGGTTTTAGAATGTGTTTTTAAAATTGAAATACTCTGCTCCCATCTGAGGTTGCTCTAAATGAGGACTAAAAATGAGACTGCAGGGCCGGGCAGTGGTGGCACACGCCTTTAATCCCAGCACTCGGGAGGCAGAGGCAGGCGGATCTCTGTGAGTTCGAGACCAACCCGGTCTACAAGAGCTAGTTCCAGGACAGGCTCCAAAACCACAGAGAAACCCTGTCTCGGAAAACCAAAAAATAAATAAATTAATTAATAAAATAAATTAAATAAATAAATAAATGAGACTGCATCATAGGAAAGTAGGCTGGGGAAAGTCAATTCAGAAGTGCCACATCCCCAGAGTGACAGGTGCATCAGAGCTGCCACGCTCTGACATACGGCGAATGCGAGGAATGATGCACTGTGTGTTTCTAGCCATAGAGAATGCATTTTAAGGATTTCATTTTAAAGTTGACCGCTTTAGAATGAGACTTGATGAGAAGCTAGCATGCAATCTTCTCAAAAATAACTCACCATCAACCTTATACTCTATCTCAGTCCAACACAGTCTCCAACAGCATTAGACTAACTAAGTAACTTAATGACCTCCAACCCTGTAAGATATTTTGGGTGAAGTTTTGTCTGAGTTAAAAAAAAAAAATGGCCGGCCCGGGCGGTGGTGGCTCATGCCTTTAATCCCAGCACTCCACTCGGGAGGGAGGCAGAGGCAGGCGGGTCTCTGTGAGTTTGAGGCCAGCCTGGTCTACAAGAGCTAGTTCCAGGACAGGCACCAAAAACTACAGAACAACCCTGTCTCGAAAATAAAAAAAAAAAAGTAAAGAAAGAAAGAAAGAAAGAAAGAAAGAAAGAAAGAAAGAAAGAAAGAAAAAAAGAAAGAAAGATAAAGAAAACAGTGCTGTCCTAGAAAATGCCCTCTCCCTTTGAACACGGCCCCTCCTTTGGGCTGAGTTTCCCACACAGCTCTGACGATGCAGGAGGATGCCGAGAGCCCAGTTGGTGCCTCAGCCCGATGCCTGCATCTGTGCCTTGGCAGCAGCTATTCATCTCTTGCCACTCAGAGAGAGTCCAATTCCCTTAAGTTTATCCTTCCCTAAGTGCTCATTCACTTCAGAGGACTCAACCCTCATCCTCCGTATCCTCCTGGCCTAATTTCTCATGTTACTGAGTATGAATACCTGTTCAGGAGAGAGAGGAAGGGTCATTCATGAAAAAAGTGAGTGTTCAACTAACTAGCTCCCCATGGGTGAAGGAAGTAGTGAAAAGATTTTAATGACGCAGAGAGAAATTTCTAGTTTTGGAAGGAGGAGATCCTGAACGGCTCCCTCTGTGTCGCAGGAGAGACTCCCGGAAAGGAACCCTCAGGTTCCGGTCGGTCAGTTCGGGGAGAAATATCGGCAAGGAGGTAAAGGCCGTGCCTCATGACATCAGCAGTCCCTTCTCTGGAAATTCTACGGTATCCCAGAGAGCTCTCAGAATTTTGTGATGTCACTCGTGTCCTAGAAACGCCAACTGCCCTCAAGACACACTGTCTCGGTGCCTATAAGACTCACTTCTAGACACGTCGTCTAGACTGGTGAGTCTACTTGCAAGAGAGAGAATGGAGATCGTGGAGAGGCCAGAGGGAGGAAGAAGAAAGCTGGCCCCAGATCTCACAGGCAAACATGGAGAAATAAGTGGTTGGTCCTGGGGAAGACGAAATGAGTTCACCACTAGCAGGGACTAGAGAGATCTCTGGATGTGATGGCTTTGAGACTTCCAGGGCTAGGGCTCAGGAACTGGGAGGTTTCTGGGATGCCCAATAGGCCTGCCTGTCTTGTTTCTCTGAGTTCCTAAAGGGCCAAGCCACATCAAAGATTCATGATAGTTGATTTGACAAAGTCGGGAATAGACAAGGAGTGCGGAAGGAGTCAGTGAGATTTCAATATCAGCATTGCACATCACCCCCCCCCAAGTCCTTTTCGTTGTGGAGCAGTAATAATAGAGAAAGGGGAGTAGTGCTCTGCCAAAGCCCGATTTTTACCATGCCTTATATCACAGCCATTAGCAGGGTTGAGGCATCAAGTGCTGCAGTCAGTCAGTCAGTCAGTCAGTCCTCCTGTGACCCCCTAATGTTTCTGGCTTCCCAGTTACGAATGACACCCTGGTCTCCAGTTCAGCCTGAGAGGAGCTCTTTAGAGCCAATGGATGAGAGAGTGGGAAGAGATTGCAATTTTTTTTCTTTTTCCTTCTTCTTTTGTCTTTTTCCTTTCTTTCTCTGTTTTGCTGTTTTGTTTTGTTTTTCAAGAAAGGGTTTCTTTGTGTATTTTGGTCTGTCCTAATACTCACTCTGTAAATCAGGCCATCCTTGAACTCACGGAGATCTGTGTGTGTAAGTGCTGTGATTAAAGGCATGCCCCCACCCCCACACACCACAGTCCGGCTGAGACTGTAATTTCTTGTTAGTTCTGGGTGTCCTGGGCTGTTAGTAAGTGACGATGGCTCTGTGTTGTGAATCTTTGTGAATCCAGACTATGTTCTGCCCTTCAATGACATGAGTCTGAAGCATCAAGCTAGTGACTTGGGCACCCACCCCTATACTACCTGAGGTCTCTGAAGTCACGGTGCATCCTCTCTATAGCTCTGAATAAGGCTTAGAAAGCCTTCCCCTGGGTCACCTTGTGCAGAGGAAACCAGGTAACCTCTGAGAGACGTGCACCACCTTCCTACAGAAAGAAGGGAGGACTGACTGACTAATACCCACAGAGGGGGAAACTCAAGCCTGCTTGGACAAAGTCTCATCTGTCAGTCACTTCCTGAACAAAAGAAGGAAGGAAGGAAGGAAGGAAGAAAGGAAGGAAGGAAGGACGGAAGGACCACAATTATCTCTCCTTTTGTATCCTTTTTACACACTTCTCATGCTCTGATGAATATTGTGATTCAAGTTGGCTGTGTCCCCTTTTCCATGGCATGTGCACTGTGGCTCTAGATCAAGGAATCAGTTTTTTGGTGTGTGTTGCTCTATCTGGGAGAAGCACCACAGCAGTTGCATACTGACTGAGAAATTTGATTTTTAGGAAATAATTTTTCATATCTGTGAATGGTCTCTCCATAGCCATTCATGTTTCCTTAAACTTGAGTATAGGCATGAATGATCCCTCCCTCCCTCCCTCTTCATGGGAATGAGTGTCTGCTCTTGCATTGGGGGCTCCCTGGGTGAACCCCAGTTCTCAGCATCTCCAGCCCAACCTGTCACAAGCTGATCACACATTTGCAAACTTGGGATATATTCTGCTGAAGTTTTGGGGTAATGAATTTCATCAATTATGGGACTAAACTTTGTTGTGATCTGACAGGACACTCACTCACCAACAACTTTGTGGTTCCTCCATAATGTGCTTATTTCTGTCAGGGAACTGAAAGCCAGCCAGCCAGCCAGCCAGCACCGTCTTTCCTTGTTTCTCAGTTTGTTCTTATATTCAGTCTCTCCCTCCCCCCCTTCCTTTAAAAAATTTATTTATTTTTATCTTATGTGCATTTGTGTTTTTGCCATGGCTCTCAGGCTCCTGGATTACAGACAGCTGTGAGCTGCCATGTAGATGCTGGGAATTGAACCTTAAACTATCTCTTCAGCCCGACATGGAGCATCTCTCTATATAGCCCTGCCTGCAAAACTTTCAGAGTTCACTCTGCCCCCTGATTAAAGGCATTATGCGTTATGCTTCCTTTTATTGTATATTTAGTGGGGTTTGTGTGTGTGTGTGTGTGAGAGAGAGAGAGAGAGAGAGAGAGAGAGAGAGAGAGTTTCATTATGAAACCAAAAGTCAGTCAACAACAACGAACTTTGTATTTATTTGTTTGTTCATCCGTAAACATATTTGCTTACTTACTCTTATTTATTTATTTGTTTGTTTGTTTGTTTACAGTGGAAGACTTAATTCAGTACAGAATGATCAGAACGGTAGGGTATCCTTGGGAAAATATCACGATGAGTTTCCCTTCCGAGAGGCTGCTTTCTGGTAAGATGTGAAACCGCAGTTTTAAGCGCCAGCTTTCCACAAGTCCCTTTTCCCAAGGTCAGGCATTTTTTAGATAAGCAAGGGTCTCCATTCATTCCCTTTGAGGAACTCTCAGGTCAGGCCCTGACATTAACATCTGACTGGAGCTTATCGTCAAGGCCAATGGTACACTCCTCAGCCCCTCCCCTCCGTGACCTGAGAAGCCACACCCCACCCCAGTTCACAGGCCCCTCTTAATCTAACTAACTGTACAGCCTCAAAAGTGGCATCTCTTCTCACTGAAATGCTGTTGGCAGCCATTCGATGAATTTATTCTCAGATCAGATCCTGTCCAGCAGGGATGTCTTCTTTCCATGTTTCTTCTTCTTTTGTATGTTGCAGTCATTCCAGATGTGGTGGTATATGATGAGAGAGAGAGAGAGAGAGAGAGAGAGAGAGAGAGAGAGAGAGAGATGGAATTGCTTTTTATTTGAAGAGTTTTAATGATTTAATATTCAGCTATTTCCAGCCTTCTTTACCAGCACATTTATTATTACCAGCGAGCACCTTCCTCTGAAAACATTGGAAACCCCCCCGATCTGTTCATATCATGTGCGCGCGTGCGTGCGTGCGTGCGTGCGTGTGTGTGTGTGTGTCAAATTCCATTTCAGGAGCTGCTTTGCTGACACTCACCCAGCACCAGTGAGATGGAGGCCACCATTTTCTTAGCCGGTTATGTTTCTAGGACAGTCAGGAGACAGAAAGAAGGAAGGAAGGAAGGAAAGAAGGAAGGGAGGGAGGGAGGGAGGGAGGGAGGGAGGGAGGGAGGGAGGGAGGGAGAGAAGGAAGGAAGGAAATAAATGATCTACATTCCCAAAGAAAGAAAAAAACTAAGTAAATTTTAAAAATTAAAAAAATTTTAAGAAAGTAAGTAAATACATAAAAATAGACAAATAAGGAATAAATGAATAAAAATAAATAATAATTGAAACATTCAATAATTAATGAGTCAGGCTGAGCAGATACATGAAAGAAGATAAGGAAGTGAAGGAATGAATCAACAAATAAATAAGTAAATAACTAGGTGGGTCATTTTTTAAAGAAGTAAGTAAATGAGATGGGCTGAACAGATAAGTAAGTAAGTAAGTAAGCAAGCAAAGAAATACACAAGAAGTCATTGCTCGATCAAGCAAGCAAGCAAGCAAGAAAGCAAGCAAGCATAGAAAAAAAATGAGACACATCCATTCAATCCATAAAAGACAAAACACGGAAATAAACATGTAAACAGGTCGACCCACCCACGTTCACTCAGCCACCCCACCCACCCAAATCAGGAGGGAGGTCTCTGTCCAGCAGGGCCATCTTCTTTCCAAGTTGCATTCAGTCAGATCTCTGGGCAAACAGAAAAGAAAGTAATTGTTTTCTACTTGAACAGTTTTAATATTATTCAAATGAATTAATATTCAGCTATTTATTCCCAGCCTTATTTACCATGGGATGACCAGCGAGCACCTTCCTCTCACCACACTAGCCTCCTTCTCCCCCGGCCCCATTTGTAGGTGTCATGCATGTGGGACAGTCAAAAGAGGAGATAGAGAGATAGATAGATAGATAGATAGATAGATAGATAGATAGATGATAGATAGATGGATGGATGGATGGATGGATGGATGGATGGATGGATGGATGGATAAATGAATGAATGGATAGATAGATAGATAGATAGATAGATAGATAGATAGATAGATAGATAGATAGATAGATAGATGATAGATGGATGGATGGATGGATGGATGGATGGATGGATAAATGAATGGATAGATAGATAGATAGATAGATAGATAGATAGATAGATAGATAGATAGATAGAAAGATAGATAGATAGATAGATAGATAGATAGATAGATAGATAGATAGATAGACGGGCAGAGAGAGAGAAAGACAGATGAGACGGACTTGAACAAACTACCAATGCTTTTAGAAATGGCATCTAGTCATCAAGACATGGAAAAGGCCAACTGGTCGACCCACTTTCAATTGGCCAACTGGTCGACCTTGGTACTTAAGCTTTTGAAAGCCAAAGACTTTATCGGACAACTGGTCGACCCGAACTAACAGTGAGAGTGTGCAGAGAGCCAACTGGTCGACCCGGCAGATTTATATTAATATATATATAAAATATATATAGAAAAAAAAAAGAAAGAAAGAAAGAAAAAAATGTGGTACACAATGGAGTACTACACAGCAGAAAAAGAACCCGACATCTTGAATTTTGCATGAAAATAAATGTAGCTAGAAAACATTATTTTGAGTGAGGTAACCCAGACAGACCCAGAAAGACAATTATCACATGTACTCACTCATAGGTGCTTTTTAAACATAAAGCAAAGAAAACCAGTCTACAAACCACAACCCCAGAACTTAGACAACCATGTGGACACCAAGAGAGACTTACATAGATCTAATCTACATGGGAAGTAGAAAGCAGAAAAAGACAAGATAGATCTCCTGAGTAAATTGGGAGCATGGGGACCTTGGGGGAGGGCTGAGGGGGGGAGGGGAGATGCAGGGAAGGGAGCAAAGAAAAAATGTAGAGCTCAATAAATCTCAATGAAAAATTAAAAAAAAAAAGAAGAATACTCTGTAGACTGTGGCTATATATACGTCCTGGAAGAAGACGCTGTTGGAACGGATGTGCTCAGATCATCTCTGTGGGGCTATGATTTACAAGTTAACTTTCTAGCTTTTCAGTTGTTGCATGAGGTGACTACAGATTCAATAAAACCCAATTGGATCCTTCCTACTGGTGTAGGCCAGTGTCTCCTGATGACCAGACTGCAATTCTAGGCAATAATGTTGGCATGATGGGAGTCAGCAAGGAGGAGTTGGGCGTGATTAAAAGTTTGGGATTTTTGGGTACAGTGAAGACTCATTTGGGCACCAGAAACCTTAACAGATAATCTCACACATTTGAGCCACATACGTCCCTTAATGTAGGTAGGTAGGTAGGTAGGTAGGTAGGTAGGTAGGTAGGTAAGTAGGTAGGTAGGTAGGTAGGTTGGTTGGTTGTTTCCCCCACCTACTTGGGTTAGGGTCTGAGAATCCATTATCAAGGAAAGCCCTAGGGAAGCAAAATCCCTAGGGAAGGGTTTGCAACCACAAAGAGAGGCGTGGCCCAAGCTCACACGCCTAGGGATGGCACTACTCCCTTACCGATGACTGGGACCTCCTAAATCAATTAGCAACCATGCTCATGTCAGTGGTGTCATCTCATCCCTGGAGTACGATTTGGTTTTGGAGTATGATTTGTTTCTTGGTTCTGTTGCCCTAAATCCTGCCTCTCTGACCCCCAGAGCAACATCCAATAGACCTTCTTGCTTTGAAAACAAAAGGATGAATCTAGGTGCTGCCATTTACAATGAAGACCAAACGGAAGTCACCCCGGTTCCTCCCGTTTGCGGAAGGAGTTATCCCACCACAGGTTACATGGAATAAGCAAAACTCTTGGAAGCAGGTGTGGCCCAGCCCTGCCCAGTAAGAAAAAAGCTCAGCTGCACACAGAGACTGGCACTCTCCTCAGACAAACAACAGCTAAAGCTTTAACTCAGGAAACAGATGTATGTTCTGATCTAAGACCTTTTTGCTGGGCCCTGAGAGAGAGAGAGAGAGAGAGACAGAGAGACAGAGAGACAGAGAGACAGAGAGACAGAGAGACAGAGAGACAGAGAGACAGAGACAGACAGACAGACAGACAGAGACAGACAGAGAGAGACAGAGAGAGAGACAGAGACAGAGACAGACAGAGACAGAGAGACAGAGAGAGAAACACCTCAGTAGATCAGGGTTCTTGTTCCTTCCTTCACTCCCTAGCAGCTACATCAGGTAGATCACAGCTGCCTGTAACTCTAGCTCCAGGGGATCTGTCCTCCTCAGAACATGTACACAAATACCACAAATTTCATAGACACACTCTTCTATTAAAATAACAAGACTCTTCTACCGTTAAATAATTTAAGTAAAATCACCACTGTAGAAACAACAACAACAACAACCCAGGCATATAAGAGTCATGGTTTTTAAGGTTTTAGAATGTGTTTTTAAAATTGAAATACTCTGCTCCCATCTGAGGTTGCTCTAAATGAGGACTAAAAATGAGACTGCAGGGCCGGGCAGTGGTGGCACACGCCTTTAATCCCAGCACTCGGGAGGCAGAGGCAGGCGGATCTCTGTGAGTTCGAGACCAACCCGGTCTACAAGAGCTAGTTCCAGGACAGGCTCCAAAACCACAGAGAAACCCTGTCTCGGAAAACCAAAAAATAAATAAATTAATTAATAAAATAAATTAAATAAATAAATAAATGAGACTGCATCATAGGAAAGTAGGCTGGGGAAAGTCAATTCAGAAGTGCCACATCCCCAGAGTGACAGGTGCATCAGAGCTGCCACGCTCTGACATACGGCGAATGCGAGGAATGATGCACTGTGTGTTTCTAGCCATAGAGAATGCATTTTAAGGATTTCATTTTAAAGTTGACTGCTTTAGAATGAGACTTGATGAGAAGCTAGCATGCAATCTTCTCAAAAATAACTCACCATCAACCTTATACTCTATCTCAGTCCAACACAGTCTCCAACAGCATTAGACTAACTAAGTAACTTAATGACCTCCAACCCTGTAAGATATTTTGGGTGAAGTTTTGTCTGAGTTAAAAAAAAAATGGCCGGCCCGGGCGGTGGTGGCTCATGCCTTTAATCCCAGCACTCCACTCGGGAGGGAGGCAGAGGCAGGCGGGTCTCTGTGAGTTTGAGGCCAGCCTGGTCTACAAGAGCTAGTTCCAGGACAGGCACCAAAAACTACAGAACAACCCTGTCTCGAAAATAAAAAAAAAAAGGAAAGAAAGAAAGAAAGAAAGAAAGAAAGAAAGAAAGAAAGAAAGAAAGAAAAAGAAAACAGTGCTGTCCTAGAAAATGCCCTCTCCCTTTGAACACGGCCCCTCCTTTGGGCTGAGTTTCCCACACAGCTCTGACGATGCAGGAGGATGCCGAGAGCCCAGTTGGTGCCTCAGCCCGATGCCTGCATCTGTGCCTTGGCAGCAGCTATTCATCTCTTGCCACTCAGAGAGAGTCCAATTCCCTTAAGTTTATCCTTCCCTAAGTGCTCATTCACTTCAGAGGACTCAACCCTCATCCTCCGTATCCTCCTGGCCTAATTTCTCATGTTACTGAGTATGAATACCTGTTCAGGAGAGAGAGGAAGGGTCATTCATGAAAAAAGTGAGTGTTCAACTAACTAGCTCCCCATGGGTGAAGGAAGTAGTGAAAAGATTTTAATGACGCAGAGAGAAATTTCTAGTTTTGGAAGGAGGAGATCCTGAACGGCTCCCTCTGTGTCGCAGGAGAGACTCCCGGAAAGGAACCCTCAGGTTCCGGTCGGTCAGTTTGGGGAGAAATATCGGCAAGGAGGTAAAGGCCGTGCCTCATGACATCAGCAGTCCCTTCTCTGGAAATTCTACGGTATCCCAGAGAGCTCTCAGAATTTTGTGATGTCACTCGTGTCCTAGAAATGCCAACTGCCCTCAAGACACACTGTCTCGGTGCCTATAAGACTCACTTCTAGACACGTCGTCTAGACTGGTGAGTCTACTTGCAAGAGAGAGAATGGAGATCGTGGAGAGGCCAGAGGGAGGAAGAAGAAAGCTGGCCCCAGATCTCACAGGCAAACATGGAGAAATAAGTGGTTGGTCCTGGGGAAGACGAAATGAGTTCACCACTAGCAGGGACTAGAGAGATCTCTGGATGTGATGGCTTTGAGACTTCCAGGGCTAGGGCTCAGGAACTGGGAGGTTTCTGGGATGCCCAATAGGCCTGCCTGTCTTGTTTCTCTGAGTTCCTAAAGGGCCAAGCCACATCAAAGATTCATGATAGTTGATTTGACAAAGTCGGGAATAGACAAGGAGTGCGGAAGGAGTCAGTGAGATTTCAATATCAGCATTGCACATCACCCCCCCCCCAAGTCCTTTTCGTTGTGGAGCAGTAATAATAGAGAAAGGGGAGTAGTGCTCTGCCAAAGCCCGATTTTTACCATGCCTTATATCACAGCCATTAGCAGGGTTGAGGCATCAAGTGCTGCAGTCAGTCAGTCAGTCAGTCAGTCCTCCTGTGACCCCCTAATGTTTCTGGCTTCCCAGTTACGAATGACACCCTGGTCTCCAGTTCAGCCTGAGAGGAGCTCTTTAGAGCCAATGGATGAGAGAGTGGGAAGAGATTGCAATTTTTTTTCTTTTTCCTTCTTCTTTTGTCTTTTTCCTTTCTTTCTCTGTTTTGCTGTTTTGTTTTGTTTTTCAAGAAAGGGTTTCTTTGTGTATTTTGGTCTGTCCTAATACTCACTCTGTAAATCAGGCCATCCTTGAACTCACGGAGATCTGTGTGTGTAAGTGCTGTGATTAAAGGCATGCCCCCACCCCCACACACCACAGTCCGGCTGAGACTGTAATTTCTTGTTAGTTCTGGGTGTCCTGGGCTGTTAGTAAGTGACGATGGCTCTGTGTTGTGAATCTTTGTGAATCCAGACTATGTTCTGCCCTTCAATGACATGAGTCTGAAGCATCAAGCTAGTGACTTGGGCACCCACCCCTATACTACCTGAGGTCTCTGAAGTCACGGTGCATCCTCTCTATAGCTCTGAATAAGGCTTAGAAAGCCTTCCCCTGGGTCACCTTGTGCAGAGGAAACCAGGTAACCTCTGAGAGACGTGCACCACCTTCCTACAGAAAGAAGGGAGGACTGACTGACTAATACCCACAGAGGGGGAAACTCAAGCCTGCTTGGACAAAGTCTCATCTGTCAGTCACTTCCTGAACAAAAGAAGGAAGGAAGGAAGGAAGGAAGAAAGGAAGGAAGGAAGGACGGAAGGACCACAATTATCTCTCCTTTTGTATCCTTTTTACACACTTCTCATGCTCTGATGAATATTGTGATTCAAGTTGGCTGTGTCCCCTTTTCCATGGCATGTGCACTGTGGCTCTAGATCAAGGAATCAGTTTTTTGGTGTGTGTTGCTCTATCTGGGAGAAGCACCACAGCAGTTGCATACTGACTGAGAAATTTGATTTTTAGGAAATAATTTTTCATATCTGTGAATGGTCTCTCCATAGCCATTCATGTTTCCTTAAACTTGAGTATAGGCATGAATGATCCCTCCCTCCCTCCCTCTTCATGGGAATGAGTGTCTGCTCTTGCATTGGGGGCTCCCTGGGTGAACCCCAGTTCTCAGCATCTCCAGCCCAACCTGTCACAAGCTGATCACACATTTGCAAACTTGGGATATATTCTGCTGAAGTTTTGGGGTAATGAATTTCATCAATTATGGGACTAAACTTTGTTGTGATCTGACAGGACACTCACTCACCAACAACTTTGTGGTTCCTCCATAATGTGCTTATTTCTGTCAGGGAACTGAAAGCCAGCCAGCCAGCCAGCCAGCACCGTCTTTCCTTGTTTCTCAGTTTGTTCTTATATTCAGTCTCTCCCTCCCCCCCTTCCTTTAAAAAATTTATTTATTTTTATCTTATGTGCATTTGTGTTTTTGCCATGGCTCTCAGGCTCCTGGATTACAGACAGCTGTGAGCTGCCATGTAGATGCTGGGAATTGAACCTTAAACTATCTCTTCAGCCCGACATGGAGCATCTCTCTATATAGCCCTGCCTGCAAAACTTTCAGAGTTCACTCTGCCCCCTGATTAAAGGCATTATGCGTTATGCTTCCTTTTATTGTATATTTAGTGGGGTTTGTGTGTGTGTGTGTGTGAGAGAGAGAGAGAGAGAGAGAGAGAGAGAGAGTTTCATTATGAAACCAAAAGTCAGTCAACAACAACGAACTTTGTATTTATTTGTTTGTTCATCCGTAAACATATTTGCTTACTTACTCTTATTTATTTATTTGTTTGTTTGTTTGTTTACAGTGGAAGACTTAATTCAGTACAGAATGATCAGAACGGTAGGGTATCCTTGGGAAAATATCACGATGAGTTTCCCTTCCGAGAGGCTGCTTTCTGGTAAGATGTGAAACCGCAGTTTTAAGCGCCAGCTTTCCACAAGTCCCTTTTCCCAAGGTCAGGCATTTTTTAGATAAGCAAGGGTCTCCATTCATTCCCTTTGAGGAACTCTCAGGTCAGGCCCTGACATTAACATCTGACTGGAGCTTATCGTCAAGGCCAATGGTACACTCCTCAGCCCCTCCCCTCCGTGACCTGAGAAGCCACACCCCACCCCAGTTCACAGGCCCCTCTTAATCTAACTAACTGTACAGCCTCAAAAGTGGCATCTCTTCTCACTGAAATGCTGTTGGCAGCCATTCGATGAATTTATTCTCAGATCAGATCCTGTCCAGCAGGGATGTCTTCTTTCCATGTTTCTTCTTCTTTTGTATGTTGCAGTCATTCCAGATGTGGTGGTATATGATGAGAGAGAGAGAGAGAGAGAGAGAGAGAGAGAGATGGAATTGCTTTTTATTTGAAGAGTTTTAATGATTTAATATTCAGCTATTTCCAGCCTTCTTTACCAGCACATTTATTATTACCAGCGAGCACCTTCCTCTGAAAACATTGGAAACCCCCCCGATCTGTTCATATCATGTGCGCGCGTGCGTGCGTGCGTGCGTGCGTGCGTGTGTGTGTGTGTGTCAAATTCCATTTCAGGAGCTGCTTTGCTGACACTCACCCAGCACCAGTGAGATGGAGGCCACCATTTTCTTAGCCGGTTATGTTTCTAGGACAGTCAGGAGACAGAAAGAAGGAAGGAAGGAAGGAAAGAAGGAAGGGAGGGAGGGAGGGAGGGAGGGAGGGAGGGAGGGAGAGAAGGAAGGAAGGAAATAAATGATCTACATTCCCAAAGAAAGAAAAAAACTAAGTAAATTTTAAAAATTAAAAAAATTTTAAGAAAGTAAGTAAATACATAAAAATAGACAAATAAGGAATAAATGAATAAAAATAAATAATAATTGAAACATTCAATAATTAATGAGTCAGGCTGAGCAGATACATGAAAGAAGATAAGGAAGTGAAGGAATGAATCAACAAATAAATAAGTAAATAACTAGGTGGGTCATTTTTTAAAGAAGTAAGTAAATGAGATGGGCTGAACAGATAAGTAAGTAAGTAAGTAAGCAAGCAAAGAAATACACAAGAAGTCATTGCTCGATCAAGCAAGCAAGCAAGCAAGCAAGAAAGCAAGCAAGCATAGAAAAAAAATGAGACACATCCATTCAATCCATAAAAGACAAAACACGGAAATAAACATGTAAACAGGTCGACCCACCCACGTTCACTCAGCCACCCCACCCACCCAAATCAGGAGGGAGGTCTCTGTCCAGCAGGGCCATCTTCTTTCCAAGTTGCATTCAGTCAGATCTCTGGGCAAACAGAAAAGAAAGTAATTGTTTTCTACTTGAACAGTTTTAATATTATTCAAATGAATTAATATTCAGCTATTTATTCCCAGCCTTATTTACCATGGGATGACCAGCGAGCACCTTCCTCTCAACACACTAGCCTCCTTCTCCCCCGGCCCCATTTGTAGGTGTCATGCATGTGGGACAGTCAAAAGAGGAGATAGATAGATAGATAGATAGATAGATAGATAGATAGATAGATGATAGATAGATGGATGGATGGATGGATGGATGGATGGATGGATGGATAAATGAATGAATGGATAGATAGATAGATAGATAGATAGATAGATAGATAGATAGATAGATGATAGATGGATGGATGGATGGATGGATGGATGGATGGATGGATAAATGAATGAATGGATAGATAGATAGATAGATAGATAGATAGATAGATAGATAGATAGAAAGAAAGATAGATAGATAGATAGATAGATAGATAGATAGATAGATAGACGGGCAGAGAGAGAGAAAGACAGATGAGACGGACTTGAACAAACTACCAATGCTTTTACAAACGGCATCTAGTCATCAAGACATGGAAAAGGCCAACTGGTCGACCCACTTTCAATTGGCCAACTGGTCGACCTTGGTACTTAAGCTTTTGAAAGCCAAAGACTTTATCGGACAACTGGTCGACCCGAACTAACAGTGAGAGTGTGCAGAGAGCCAACTGGTCGACCCGGCAGATTTATATTAATATATATATAAAATATATATAGAAAAAAAAAGAAAGAAAGAAAGAAAAAAAATGTGGTACACAATGGAGTACTACACAGCAGAAAAAAAACCCGACATCTTGAATTTTGCATGAAAATAAATGTAGCTAGAAAACATTATTTTGAGTGAGGTAACCCAGACAGACCCAGAAAGACAATTATCACATGTACTCACTCATAGGTGCTTTTTAAACATAAAGCAAAGAAAACCAGTCTACAAACCACAACCCCAGAACTTAGACAACCATGTGGACACCAAGAGAGACTTACATAGATCTAATCTACATGGGAAGTAGAAAGCAGAAAAAGACAAGATAGATCTCCTGAGTAAATTGGGAGCATGGGGACCTTGGGGGAGGGCTGAGGGGGGGGAGGGGAGATGCAGGGAAGGGAGCAAAGAAAAAATGTAGAGCTCAATAAATCTCAATGAAAAATTAAAAAAAAAAGAAGAATACTCTGTAGACTGTGGCTATATATACGTCCTGGAAGAAGACGCTGTTGGAACGGATGTGCTCAGATCATCTCTGTGGGGCTATGATTTACAAGTTAACTTTCTAGCTTTTCAGTTGTTGCATGAGGTGACTACAGATTCAATAAAACCCAATTGGATCCTTCCTACTGGTGTAGGCCAGTGTCTCCTGATGACCAGACTGCAATTCTAGGCAATAATGTTGGCATGATGGGAGTCAGCAAGGAGGAGTTGGGCGTGATTAAAAGTTTGGGATTTTTGGGTACAGTGAAGACTCATTTGGGCACCAGAAACCTTAACAGATAATCTCACACATTTGAGCCACATACGTCCCTTAATGTAGGTAGGTAGGTAGGTAGGTAGGTAGGTAAGTAGGTAGGTAGGTAGGTAGGTAGGTTGGTTGTTTCCCCCACCTACTTGGGTTAGGGTCTGAGAATCCATTATCAAGGAAAGCCCTAGGGAAGCAAAATCCCTAGGGAAGGGTTTGCAACCACAAAGAGAGGCGTGGCCCAAGCTCACACGCCTAGGGATGGCACTACTCCCTTACCGATGACTGGGACCTCCTAAATCAATTAGCAACCATGCTCATGTCAGTGGTGTCATCTCATCCCTGGAGTACGATTTGGTTTTGGAGTATGATTTGTTTCTTGGTTCTGTTGCCCTAAATCCTGCCTCTCTGACCCCCAGAGCAACATCCAATAGACCTTCTTGCTTTGAAAACAAAAGGATGAATCTAGGTGCTGCCATTTACAATGAAGACCAAACGGAAGTCACCCCGGTTCCTCCCGTTTGCGGAAGGAGTTATCCCACCACAGGTTACATGGAATAAGCAAAACTCTTGGAAGCAGGTGTGGCCCAGCCCTGCCCAGTAAGAAAAAAGCTCAGCTGCACACAGAGACTGGCACTCTCCTCAGACAAACAACAGCTAAAGCTTTAACTCAGGAAACAGATGTATGTTCTGATCTAAGACCTTTTTGCTGGGCCCTGAGAGAGAGAGAGAGAGAGAGAGAGAGAGAGACAGAGAGAGAGAGAGAGACAGACAGACAGAGAGACAGACAGACAGACAGAGACAGACAGACAGACAGACAGAGAGAGAGACAGACAGAGAGAGAGACAGAGACAGAGACAGACAGAGACAGAGAGACAGAGAGAGAAACACCTCAGTAGATCAGGGTTCTTGTTCCTTCCTTCACTCCCTAGCAGCTACATCAGGTAGATCACAGCTGCCTGTAACTCTAGCTCCAGGGGATCTGTCCTCCTCAGAACATGTACACAAATACCACAAATTTCATAGACACACTCTTCTATTAAAATAACAAGACTCTTCTACCGTTAAATAATTTAAGTAAAATCACCACTGTAGAAACAACAACAACAACAACCCAGGCATATAAGAGTCATGGTTTTTAAGGTTTTAGAATGTGTTTTTAAAATTGAAATACTCTGCTCCCATCTGAGGTTGCTCTAAATGAGGACTAAAAATGAGACTGCAGGGCCGGGCAGTGGTGGCACACGCCTTTAATCCCAGCACTCGGGAGGCAGAGGCAGGCGGATCTCTGTGAGTTCGAGACCAACCCGGTCTACAAGAGCTAGTTCCAGGACAGGCTCCAAAACCACAGAGAAACCCTGTCTCGGAAAACCAAAAAATAAATAAATTAATTAATAAAATAAATTAAATAAATAAATAAATGAGACTGCATCATAGGAAAGTAGGCTGGGGAAAGTCAATTCAGAAGTGCCACATCCCCAGAGTGACAGGTGCATCAGAGCTGCCACGCTCTGACATACGGCGAATGCGAGGAATGATGCACTGTGTGTTTCTAGCCATAGAGAATGCATTTTAAGGATTTCATTTTAAAGTTGACCGCTTTAGAATGAGACTTGATGAGAAGCTAGCATGCAATCTTCTCAAAAATAACTCACCATCAACCTTATACTCTATCTCAGTCCAACACAGTCTCCAACAGCATTAGACTAACTAAGTAACTTAATGACCTCCAACCCTGTAAGATATTTTGGGTGAAGTTTTGTCTGAGTTAAAAAAAAAAATGGCCGGCCCGGGCGGTGGTGGCTCATGCCTTTAATCCCAGCACTCCACTCGGGAGGGAGGCAGAGGCAGGCGGGTCTCTGTGAGTTTGAGGCCAGCCTGGTCTACAAGAGCTAGTTCCAGGACAGGCACCAAAAACTACAGAACAACCCTGTCTCGAAAATAAAAAAAAAAAAGTAAAGAAAGAAAGAAAGAAAGAAAGAAAGAAAGAAAGAAAGAAAGAAAGAAAGAAAAAGAAAACAGTGCTGTCCTAGAAAATGCCCTCTCCCTTTGAACACGGCCCCTCCTTTGGGCTGAGTTTCCCACACAGCTCTGACGATGCAGGAGGATGCCGAGAGCCCAGTTGGTGCCTCAGCCCGATGCCTGCATCTGTGCCTTGGCAGCAGCTATTCATCTCTTGCCACTCAGAGAGAGTCCAATTCCCTTAAGTTTATCCTTCCCTAAGTGCTCATTCACTTCAGAGGACTCAACCCTCATCCTCCGTATCCTCCTGGCCTAATTTCTCATATTACTGAGTATGAATACCTGTTCAGGAGAGAGAGGAAGGGTCATTCATGAAAAAAGTGAGTGTTCAACTAACTAGCTCCCCATGGGTGAAGGAAGTAGTGAAAAGATTTTAATGACGCAGAGAGAAATTTCTAGTTTTGGAAGGAGGAGATCCTGAACGGCTCCCTCTGTGTCGCAGGAGAGACTCCCGGAAAGGAACCCTCAGGTTCCGGTCGGTCAGTTTGGGGAGAAATATCGGCAAGGAGGTAAAGGCCGTGCCTCATGACATCAGCAGTCCCTTCTCTGGAAATTCTACGGTATCCCAGAGAGCTCTCAGAATTTTGTGATGTCACTCGTGTCCTAGAAATGCCAACTGCCCTCAAGACACACTGTCTCGGTGCCTATAAGACTCACTTCTAGACACGTCGTCTAGACTGGTGAGTCTACTTGCAAGAGAGAGAATGGAGATCGTGGAGAGGCCAGAGGGAGGAAGAAGAAAGCTGGCCCCAGATCTCACAGGCAAACATGGAGAAATAAGTGGTTGGTCCTGGGGAAGACGAAATGAGTTCACCACTAGCAGGGACTAGAGAGATCTCTGGATGTGATGGCTTTGAGACTTCCAGGGCTAGGGCTCAGGAACTGGGAGGTTTCTGGGATGCCCAATAGGCCTGCCTGTCTTGTTTCTCTGAGTTCCTAAAGGGCCAAGCCACATCAAAGATTCATGATAGTTGATTTGACAAAGTCGGGAATAGACAAGGAGTGCGGAAGGAGTCAGTGAGATTTCAATATCAGCATTGCACATCACCCCCCCCCAAGTCCTTTTCGTTGTGGAGCAGTAATAATAGAGAAAGGGGAGTAGTGCTCTGCCAAAGCCCGATTTTTACCATGCCTTATATCACAGCCATTAGCAGGGTTGAGGCATCAAGTGCTGCAGTCAGTCAGTCAGTCAGTCAGTCAGTCCTCTTGTGACCCCCTAATGTTTCTGGCTTCCCAGTTACGAATGACACCCTGGTCTCCAGTTCAGCCTGAGAGGAGCTCTTTAGAGCCAATGGATGAGAGAGTGGGAAGAGATTGCAATTTTTTTTCTTTTTCCTTCTTCTTTTGTCTTTTTCCTTTCTTTCTCTGTTTTGCTGTTTTGTTTTGTTTTTCAAGAAAGGGTTTCTTTGTGTATTTTGGTCTGTCCTAATACTCACTCTGTAAATCAGGCCATCCTTGAACTCACGGAGATCTGTGTGTGTAAGTGCTGTGATTAAAGGCATGCCCCCACCCCCACACACCACAGTCCGGCTGAGACTGTAATTTCTTGTTAGTTCTGGGTGTCCTGGGCTGTTAGTAAGTGACGATGGCTCTGTGTTGTGAATCTTTGTGAATCCAGACTATGTTCTGCCCTTCAATGACATGAGTCTGAAGCATCAAGCTAGTGACTTGGGCACCCACCCCTATACTACCTGAGGTCTCTGAAGTCACGGTGCATCCTCTCTATAGCTCTGAATAAGGCTTAGAAAGCCTTCCCCTGGGTCACCTTGTGCAGAGGAAACCAGGTAACCTCTGAGAGACGTGCACCACCTTCCTACAGAAAGAAGGGAGGACTGACTGACTAATACCCACAGAGGGGGAAACTCAAGCCTGCTTGGACAAAGTCTCATCTGTCAGTCACTTCCTGAACAAAAGAAGGAAGGAAGGAAGGAAGGAAGGAAGAAAGGAAGGAAGGAAGGACGGAAGGACCACAATTATCTCTCCTTTTGTATCCTTTTTACACACTTCTCATGCTCTGATGAATATTGTGATTCAAGTTGGCTGTGTCCCCTTTTCCATGGCATGTGCACTGTGGCTCTAGATCAAGGAATCAGTTTTTTGGTGTGTGTTGCTCTATCTGGGAGA
The DNA here is from genome assembly GCF_950005125.1 of Chionomys nivalis. Lineage (NCBI taxonomy): Eukaryota > Metazoa > Chordata > Mammalia > Rodentia > Cricetidae > Chionomys > Chionomys nivalis. Next base: position 57,365,266 of record NC_080107.1, read on the forward strand.
AGCACCACAGCAGTTGCATACTGACTGAGAAATTTGATTTTTAGGAAATAATTTTTCATATCTGTGAATGGTCTCTCCATAGCCATTCATGTTTCCTTAAACTTGAGTATAGGCATGAATGATCCCTCCCTCCCTCCCTCTTCATGGGAATGAGTGTCTGCTCTTGCATTGGGGGCTCCCTGGGTGAACCCCAGTTCTCAGCATCTCCAGCCCAACCTGTCACAAGCTGATCACACATTTGCAAACTTGGGATATATTCTGCTGAAGTTTTGGGGTAATGAATTTCATCAATTATGGGACTAAACTTTGTTGTGATCTGACAGGACACTCACTCACCAACAACTTTGTGGTTCCTCCATAATGTGCTTATTTCTGTCAGGGAACTGAAAGCCAGCCAGCCAGCCAGCCAGCACCGTCTTTCCTTGTTTCTCAGTTTGTTCTTATATTCAGTCTCTCCCTCCCCCCCTTCCTTTAAAAAATTTATTTATTTTTATCTTATGTGCATTTGTGTTTTTGCCATGGCTCTCAGGCTCCTGGATTACAGACAGCTGTGAGCTGCCATGTAGATGCTGGGAATTGAACCTTAAACTATCTCTTCAGCCCGACATGGAGCATCTCTCTATATAGCCCTGCCTGCAAAACTTTCAGAGTTCACTCTGCCTCCTGATTAAAGGCATTATGCGTTATGCTTCCTTTTATTGTATATTTAGTGGGGTTTGTGTGTGTGTGTGTGTGTGTGTGTGAGAGAGAGAGAGAGAGAGAGAGAGAGAGTTTCATTATGAAACCAAAAGTCAGTCAACAACAACGAACTTTGTATTTATTTGTTTGTTCATCCGTAAACATATTTGCTTACTTACTCTTATTTATTTATTTGTTTGTTTGTTTGTTTACAGTGGAAGACTTAATTCAGTACAGAATGATCAGAACGGTAGGGTATCCTTGGGAAAATATCACGATGAGTTTCCCTTCCGAGAGGCTGCTTTCTGGTAAGATGTGAAACCGCAGTTTTAAGCGCCAGCTTTCCACAAGTCCCTTTTCCCAAGGTCAGGCATTTTTTAGATAAGCAAGGGTCTCCATTCATTCCCTTTGAGGAACTCTCAGGTCAGGCCCTGACATTAACATCTGACTGGAGCTTATCGTCAAGGCCAATGGTACACTCCTCAGCCCCTCCCCTCCGTGACCTGAGAAGCCACACCCCACCCCAGTTCACAGGCCCCTCTTAATCTAACTAACTGTACAGCCTCAAAAGTGGCATCTCTTCTCACTGAAATGCTGTTGGCAGCCATTCGATGAATTTATTCTCAGATCAGATCCTGTCCAGCAGGGATGTCTTCTTTCCATGTTTCTTCTTCTTTTGTATGTTGCAGTCATTCCAGATGTGGTGGTATATGATGAGAGAGAGAGAGAGAGAGAGAGAGAGAGAGAGAGAGAGAGAGAGAGATGGAATTGCTTTTTATTTGAAGAGTTTTAATGATTTAATATTCAGCTATTTCCAGCCTTCTTTACCAGCACATTTATTATTACCAGCGAGCACCTTCCTCTGAAAACATTGGAAACCCCCCCGATCTGTTCATATCATGTGCGCGCATGCGTGCGTGCGTGCGTGCGTGCGTGTGTGTGTGTGTGTCAAATTCCATTTCAGGAGCTGCTTTGCTGACACTCACCCAGCACCAGTGAGATGGAGGCCACCATTTTCTTAGCCGGTTATGTTTCTAGGACAGTCAGGAGACAGAAAGAAGGAAGGAAGGAAGGAAAGAAGGAAGGGAGGGAGGGAGGGAGGGAGGGAGGGAGGGAGAGAAGGAAGGAAGGAAATAAATGATCTACATTCCCAAAGAAAGAAAAAAACTAAGTAAATTTTAAAAATTAAAAAAATTTTAAGAAAGTAAGTAAATACATAAAAATAGACAAATAAGGAATAAATGAATAAAAATAAATAATAATTGAAACATTCAATAATTAATGAGTCAGGCTGAGCAGATACATGAAAGAAGATAAGGAAGTGAAGGAATGAATCAACAAATAAATAAGTAAATAACTAGGTGGGTCATTTTTTAAAGAAGTAAGTAAATGAGATGGGCTGAACAGATAAGTAAGTAAGTAAGTAAGCAAGCAAAGAAATACACAAGAAGTCATTGCTCGATCAAGCAAGCAAGCAAGCAAGAAAGCAAGCAAGCATAGAAAAAAAATGAGACACATCCATTCAATCCATAAAAGACAAAACACGGAAATAAACATGTAAACAGGTCGACCCACCCACGTTCACTCAGCCACCCCACCCACCCAAATCAGGAGGGAGGTCTCTGTCCAGCAGGGCCATCTTCTTTCCAAGTTGCATTCAGTCAGATCTCTGGGCAAACAGAAAAGAAAGTAATTGTTTTCTACTTGAACAGTTTTAATATTATTCAAATGAATTAATATTCAGCTATTTATTCCCAGCCTTATTTACCATGGGATGACCAGCGAGCACCTTCCTCTCACCACACTAGCCTCCTTCTCCCCCGGCCCCATTTGTAGGTGTCATGCATGTGGGACAGTCAAAAGAGGAGATAGAGAGATAGATAGATAGATAGATAGATGATAGATAGATAGATAGATAGATGATAGATGGATGGATGGATGGATGGATGGATGGATGGATGGATGGATGGATAAATGAATGAATGGATAGATAGATAGATAGATAGATAGATAGATAGATAGATAGATAGATGATAGATGGATGGATGGATGGATGGATGGATGGATAAATGAATGGATAGATAGATAGATAGATAGATAGATAGATAGATAGATAGATAGATAGACGGGCAGAGAGAGAGAAAGACAGATGAGACGGACTTGAACAAACTACCAATGCTTTTAGAAATGGCATCTAGTCATCAAGACATGGAAAAGGCCAACTGGTCGACCCACTTTCAATTGGCCAACTGGTCGACCTTGGTACTTAAGCTTTTGAAAGCCAAAGACTTTATCGGACAACTGGTCGACCCGAACTAACAGTGAGAGTGTGCAGAGAGCCAACTGGTCGACCCGGCAGATTTATATTAATATATATATAAAATATATATAGAAAAAAAAAAGAAAGAAAGAAAGAAAAAAATGTGGTACACAATGGAGTACTACACAGCAGAAAAAGAACCCGACATCTTGAATTTTGCATGAAAATAAATGTAGCTAGAAAACATTATTTTGAGTGAGGTAACCCAGACAGACCCAGAAAGACAATTATCACATGTACTCACTCATAGGTGCTTTTTAAACATAAAGCAAAGAAAACCAGTCTACAAACCACAACCCCAGAACTTAGACAACCATGTGGACACCAAGAGAGACTTACATAGATCTAATCTACATGGGAAGTAGAAAGCAGAAAAAGACAAGATAGATCTCCTGAGTAAATTGGGAGCATGGGGACCTTGGGGGAGGGCTGAGGGGGGGAGGGGAGATGCAGGGAAGGGAGCAAAGAAAAAATGTAGAGCTCAATAAATCTCAATGAAAAATTAAAAAAAAAAAAAGAAGAATACTCTGTAGACTGTGGCTATATATACGTCCTGGAAGAAGACGCTGTTGGAACGGATGTGCTCAGATCATCTCTGTGGGGCTATGATTTACAAGTTAACTTTCTAGCTTTTCAGTTGTTGCATGAGGTGACTACAGATTCAATAAAACCCAATTGGATCCTTCCTACTGGTGTAGGCCAGTGTCTCCTGATGACCAGACTGCAATTCTAGGCAATAATGTTGGCATGATGGGAGTCAGCAAGGAGGAGTTGGGCGTGATTAAAAGTTTGGGATTTTTGGGTACAGTGAAGACTCATTTGGGCACCAGAAACCTTAACAGATAATCTCACACATTTGAGCCACATACGTCCCTTAATGTAGGTAGGTAGGTAGGTAGGTAGGTAGGTAGGTAGGTAGGTAGGTAAGTAGGTAGGTAGGTAGGTAGGTTGGTTGGTTGTTTCCCCCACCTACTTGGGTTAGGGTCTGAGAATCCATTATCAAGGAAAGCCCTAGGGAAGCAAAATCCCTAGGGAAGGGTTTGCAACCACAAAGAGAGGCGTGGCCCAAGCTCACACGCCTAGGGATGGCACTACTCCCTTACCGATGACTGGGACCTCCTAAATCAATTAGCAACCATGCTCATGTCAGTGGTGTCATCTCATCCCTGGAGTACGATTTGGTTTTGGAGTATGATTTGTTTCTTGGTTCTGTTGCCCTAAATCCTGCCTCTCTGACCCCCAGAGCAACATCCAATAGACCTTCTTGCTTTGAAAACAAAAGGATGAATCTAGGTGCTGCCATTTACAATGAAGACCAAACGGAAGTCACCCCGGTTCCTCCCGTTTGCGGAAGGAGTTATCCCACCACAGGTTACATGGAATAAGCAAAACTCTTGGAAGCAGGTGTGGCCCAGCCCTGCCCAGTAAGAAAAAAGCTCAGCTGCACACAGAGACTGGCACTCTCCTCAGACAAACAACAGCTAAAGCTTTAACTCAGGAAACAGATGTATGTTCTGATCTAAGACCTTTTTGCTGGGCCCTGAGAGAGAGAGAGAGAGAGAGAGAGAGACAGAGAGACAGAGAGACAGAGAGACAGAGAGACAGAGAGACAGAGACAGACAGACAGACAGACAGAGACAGACAGAGAGAGACAGAGAGAGAGACAGAGACAGAGACAGACAGAGACAGAGAGACAGAGAGAGAAACACCTCAGTAGATCAGGGTTCTTGTTCCTTCCTTCACTCCCTAGCAGCTACATCAGGTAGATCACAGCTGCCTGTAACTCTAGCTCCAGGGGATCTGTCCTCCTCAGAACATGTACACAAATACCACAAATTTCATAGACACACTCTTCTATTAAAATAACAAGACTCTTCTACCGTTAAATAATTTAAGTAAAATCACCACTGTAGAAACAACAACAACAACAACCCAGGCATATAAGAGTCATGGTTTTTAAGGTTTTAGAATGTGTTTTTAAAATTGAAATACTCTGCTCCCATCTGAGGTTGCTCTAAATGAGGACTAAAAATGAGACTGCAGGGCCGGGCAGTGGTGGCACACGCCTTTAATCCCAGCACTCGGGAGGCAGAGGCAGGCGGATCTCTGTGAGTTCGAGACCAACCCGGTCTACAAGAGCTAGTTCCAGGACAGGCTCCAAAACCACAGAGAAACCCTGTCTCGGAAAACCAAAAAATAAATAAATTAATTAATAAAATAAATTAAATAAATAAATAAATGAGACTGCATCATAGGAAAGTAGGCTGGGGAAAGTCAATTCAGAAGTGCCACATCCCCAGAGTGACAGGTGCATCAGAGCTGCCACGCTCTGACATACGGCGAATGCGAGGAATGATGCACTGTGTGTTTCTAGCCATAGAGAATGCATTTTAAGGATTTCATTTTAAAGTTGACTGCTTTAGAATGAGACTTGATGAGAAGCTAGCATGCAATCTTCTCAAAAATAACTCACCATCAACCTTATACTCTATCTCAGTCCAACACAGTCTCCAACAGCATTAGACTAACTAAGTAACTTAATGACCTCCAACCCTGTAAGATATTTTGGGTGAAGTTTTGTCTGAGTTAAAAAAAAAAATGGCCGGCCCGGGCAGTGGTGGCTCATGCCTTTAATCCCAGCACTCCACTCGGGAGGGAGGCAGAGGCAGGCGGGTCTCTGTGAGTTTGAGGCCAGCCTGGTCTACAAGAGCTAGTTCCAGGACAGGCACCAAAAACTACAGAACAACCCTGTCTCGAAAATAAAAAAAAAAAAGGAAAGAAAGAAAGAAAGAAAGAAAGAAAGAAAGAAAGAAAGAAAGAAAGAAAGAAAAAGAAAACAGTGCTGTCCTAGAAAATGCCCTCTCCCTTTGAACACGGCCCCTCCTTTGGGCTGAGTTTCCCACACAGCTCTGACGATGCAGGAGGATGCCGAGAGCCCAGTTGGTGCCTCAGCCCGATGCCTGCATCTGTGCCTTGGCAGCAGCTATTCATCTCTTGCCACTCAGAGAGAGTCCAATTCCCTTAAGTTTATCCTTCCCTAAGTGCTCATTCACTTCAGAGGACTCAACCCTCATCCTCCGTATCCTCCTGGCCTAATTTCTCATGTTACTGAGTATGAATACCTGTTCAGGAGAGAGAGGAAGGGTCATTCATGAAAAAAGTGAGTGTTCAACTAACTAGCTCCCCATGGGTGAAGGAAGTAGTGAAAAGATTTTAATGACGCAGAGAGAAATTTCTAGTTTTGGAAGGAGGAGATCCTGAACGGCTCCCTCTGTGTCGCAGGAGAGACTCCCGGAAAGGAACCCTCAGGTTCCGGTCGGTCAGTTCGGGGAGAAATATCGGCAAGGAGGTAAAGGCCGTGCCTCATGACATCAGCAGTCCCTTCTCTGGAAATTCTACGGTATCCCAGAGAGCTCTCAGAATTTTGTGATGTCACTCGTGTCCTAGAAACGCCAACTGCCCTCAAGACACACTGTCTCGGTGCCTATAAGACTCACTTCTAGACACGTCGTCTAGACTGGTGAGTCTACTTGCAAGAGAGAGAATGGAGATCGTGGAGAGGCCAGAGGGAGGAAGAAGAAAGCTGGCCCCAGATCTCACAGGCAAACATGGAGAAATAAGTGGTTGGTCCTGGGGAAGACGAAATGAGTTCACCACTAGCAGGGACTAGAGAGATCTCTGGATGTGATGGCTTTGAGACTTCCAGGGCTAGGGCTCAGGAACTGGGAGGTTTCTGGGATGCCCAATAGGCCTGCCTGTCTTGTTTCTCTGAGTTCCTAAAGGGCCAAGCCACATCAAAGATTCATGATAGTTGATTTGACAAAGTCGGGAATAGACAAGGAGTGCGGAAGGAGTCAGTGAGATTTCAATATCAGCATTGCACATCACCCCCCCCCCCCAAGTCCTTTTCGTTGTGGAGCAGTAATAATAGAGAAAGGGGAGTAGTGCTCTGCCAAAGCCCGATTTTTACCATGCCTTATATCACAGCCATTAGCAGGGTTGAGGCATCAAGTGCTGCAGTCAGTCAGTCAGTCAGTCAGTCCTCCTGTGACCCCCTAATGTTTCTGGCTTCCCAGTTACGAATGACACCCTGGTCTCCAGTTCAGCCTGAGAGGAGCTCTTTAGAGCCAATGGATGAGAGAGTGGGAAGAGATTGCAATTTTTTTTCTTTTTCCTTCTTCTTTTGTCTTTTTCCTTTCTTTCTCTGTTTTGCTGTTTTGTTTTGTTTTTCAAGAAAGGGTTTCTTTGTGTATTTTGGTCTGTCCTAATACTCACTCTGTAAATCAGGCCATCCTTGAACTCACGGAGATCTGTGTGTGTAAGTGCTGTGATTAAAGGCATGCCCCCACCCCCACACACCACAGTCCGGCTGAGACTGTAATTTCTTGTTAGTTCTGGGTGTCCTGGGCTGTTAGTAAGTGACGATGGCTCTGTGTTGTGAATCTTTGTGAATCCAGACTATGTTCTGCCCTTCAATGACATGAGTCTGAAGCATCAAGCTAGTGACTTGGGCACCCACCCCTATACTACCTGAGGTCTCTGAAGTCACGGTGCATCCTCTCTATAGCTCTGAATAAGGCTTAGAAAGCCTTCCCCTGGGTCACCTTGTGCAGAGGAAACCGGGTAACCTCTGAGAGACGTGCACCACCTTCCTACAGAAAGAAGGGAGGACTGACTGACTAATACCCACAGAGGGGGAAACTCAAGCCTGCTTGGACAAAGTCTCATCTGTCAGTCACTTCCTGAACAAAAGAAGGAAGGAAGGAAGGAAGGACGGAAGGACCACAATTATCTCTCCTTTTGTATCCTTTTTACACACTTCTCATGCTCTGATGAATATTGTGATTCAAGTTGGCTGTGTCCCCTTTTCCATGGCATGTGCACTGTGGCTCTAGATCAAGGAATCAGTTTTTTGGTGTGTGTTGCTCTATCTGGGAGAAGCACCACAGCAGTTGCATACTGACTGAGAAATTTGATTTTTAGGAAATAATTTTTCATATCTGTGAATGGTCTCTCCATAGCCATTCATGTTTCCTTAAACTTGAGTATAGGCATGAATGATCCCTCCCTCCCTCCCTCTTCATGGGAATGAGTGTCTGCTCTTGCATTGGGGGCTCCCCTGGGTGAACCCCAGTTCTCAGCATCTCCAGCCCAACCTGTCACAAGCTGATCACACATTTGCAAACTTGGGATATATTCTGCTGAAGTTTTGGGGTAATGAATTTCATCAATTATGGGACTAAACTTTGTTGTGATCTGACAGGACACTCACTCACCAACAACTTTGTGGTTCCTCCATAATGTGCTTATTTCTGTCAGGGAACTGAAAGCCAGCCAGCCAGCCAGCCAGCCAGCCAGCCAGCACCGTCTTTCCTTGTTTCTCAGTTTGTTCTTATATTCAGTCTCTCCCTCCCCCCCTTCCTTTAAAAAATTTATTTATTTTTATCTTATGTGCATTTGTGTTTTTGCCATGGCTCTCAGGCTCCTGGATTACAGACAGCTGTGAGCTGCCATGTAGATGCTGGGAATTGAACCTTAAACTATCTCTTCAGCCCGACATGGAGCATCTCTCTATATAGCCCTGCCTGCAAAACTTTCAGAGTTCACTCTGCCCCCTGATTAAAGGCATTATGCGTTATGCTTCCTTTTATTGTATATTTAGTGGGGTTTGTGTGTGTGTGTGTGTGTGTGAGAGAGAGAGAGAGAGAGAGAGAGAGTTTCATTATGAAACCAAAAGTCAGTCAACAACAACGAACTTTGTATTTATTTGTTTGTTCATCCGTAAACATATTTGCTTACTTACTCTTATTTATTTATTTGTTTGTTTGTTTGTTTACAGTGGAAGACTTAATTCAGTACAGAATGATCAGAACGGTAGGGTATCCTTGGGAAAATATCACGATGAGTTTCCCTTCCGAGAGGCTGCTTTCTGGTAAGATGTGAAACCGCAGTTTTAAGCGCCAGCTTTCCACAAGTCCCTTTTCCCAAGGTCAGGCATTTTTTAGATAAGCAAGGGTCTCCATTCATTCCCTTTGAGGAACTCTCAGGTCAGGCCCTGACATTAACATCTGACTGGAGCTTATCGTCAAGGCCAATGGTACACTCCTCAGCCCCTCCCCTCCGTGACCTGAGAAGCCACACCCCACCCCAGTTCACAGGCCCCTCTTAATCTAACTAACTGTACAGCCTCAAAAGTGGCATCTCTTCTCACTGAAATGCTGTTGGCAGCCATTCGATGAATTTATTCTCAGATCAGATCCTGTCCAGCAGGGATGTCTTCTTTCCATGTTTCTTCTTCTTTTGTATGTTGCAGTCATTCCAGATGTGGTGGTATATGATGAGAGAGAGAGAGAGAGAGAGAGAGAGAGATGGAATTGCTTTTTATTTGAAGAGTTTTAATGATTTAATATTCAGCTATTTCCAGCCTTCTTTACCAGCACATTTATTATTACCAGCGAGCACCTTCCTCTGAAAACATTGGAAACCCCCCCGATCTGTTCATATCATGTGCGCGCGTGCGTGCGTGCGTGCGTGCGTGCGTGTGTGTGTGTGTGTCAAATTCCATTTCAGGAGCTGCTTTGCTGACACTCACCCAGCACCAGTGAGATGGAGGCCACCATTTTCTTAGCCGGTTATGTTTCTAGGACAGTCAGGAGACAGAAAGAAGGAAGGAAGGAAGGAAAGAAGGAAGGGAGGGAGGGAGGGAGGGAGGGAGGGAGGGAGAGAAGGAAGGAAGGAAATAAATGATCTACATTCCCAAAGAAAGAAAAAAACTAAGTAAATTTTAAAAATTAAAAAAATTTTAAGAAAGTAAGTAAATACATAAAAATAGACAAATAAGGAATAAATGAATAAAAATAAATAATAATTGAAACATTCAATAATTAATGAGTCAGGCTGAGCAGATACATGAAAGAAGATAAGGAAGTGAAGGAATGAATCAACAAATAAATAAGTAAATAACTAGGTGGGTCATTTTTTAAAGAAGTAAGTAAATGAGATGGGCTGAACAGATAAGTAAGTAAGTAAGTAAGCAAGCAAAGAAATACACAAGAAGTCATTGCTCGATCAAGCAAGCAAGCAAGCAAGCAAGAAAGCAAGCAAGCATAGAAAAAAAATGAGACACATCCATTCAATCCATAAAAGACAAAACACGGAAATAAACATGTAAACAGGTCGACCCACCCACGTTCACTCAGCCACCCCACCCACCCAAATCAGGAGGGAGGTCTCTGTCCAGCAGGGCCATCTTCTTTCCAAGTTGCATTCAGTCAGATCTCTGGGCAAACAGAAAAGAAAGTAATTGTTTTCTACTTGAACAGTTTTAATATTATTCAAATGAATTAATATTCAGCTATTTATTCCCAGCCTTATTTACCATGGGATGACCAGCGAGCACCTTCCTCTCAACACACTAGCCTCCTTCTCCCCCGGCCCCATTTGTAGGTGTCATGCATGTGGGACAGTCAAAAGAGGAGATAGAGAGATAGATAGATAGATAGATAGATAGATAGATAGATAGATAGATGATAGATAGATGGATGGATGGATGGATGGATGGATGGATGGATAAATGAATGAATGGATAGATAGATAGATAGATAGATAGATAGATAGATAGATAGATGATAGATGGATGGATGGATGGATGGATGGATGGATGGATAAATGAATGAATGGATAGATAGATAGATAGATAGATAGATAGATAGATAGATAGATAGATAGAAAGAAAGATAGATAGATAGATAGATAGATAGATAGATAGATAGATAGATAGATAGATAGATAGATAGACGGGCAGAGAGAGAGAAAGACAGATGAGACGGACTTGAACAAACTACCAATGCTTTTAGAAACGGCATCTAGTCATCAAGACATGGAAAAGGCCAACTGGTCGACCCACTTTCAATTGGCCAACTGGTCGACCTTGGTACTTAAGCTTTTGAAAGCCAAAGACTTTATCGGACAACTGGTCGACCCGAACTAACAGTGAGAGTGTGCAGAGAGCCAACTGGTCGACCCGGCAGATTTATATTAATATATATATAAAATATATATAGAAAAAAAAAAGAAAGAAAGAAAGAAAAAAAATGTGGTACACAATGGAGTACTACACAGCAGAAAAAAAACCCGACATCTTGAATTTTGCATGAAAATAAATGTAGCTAGAAAACATTATTTTGAGTGAGGTAACCCAGACAGACCCAGAAAGACAATTATCACATGTACTCACTCATAGGTGCTTTTTAAACATAAAGCAAAGAAAACCAGTCTACAAACCACAACCCCAGAACTTAGACAACCATGTGGACACCAAGAGAGACTTACATAGATCTAATCTACATGGGAAGTAGAAAGCAGAAAAAGACAAGATAGATCTCCTGAGTAAATTGGGAGCATGGGGACCTTGGGGGAGGGCTGAGGGGGGGAGGGGAGATGCAGGGAAGGGAGCAAAGAAAAAATGTAGAGCTCAATAAATCTCAATGAAAAATTAAAAAAAAAAAGAAGAATACTCTGTAGACTGTGGCTATATATACGTCCTGGAAGAAGACGCTGTTGGAACGGATGTGCTCAGATCATCTCTGTGGGGCTATGATTTACAAGTTAACTTTCTAGCTTTTCAGTTGCTGCATGAGGTGACTACAGATTCAATAAAACCCAATTGGATCCTTCCTACTGGTGTAGGCCAGTGTCTCCTGATGACCAGACTGCAATTCTAGGCAATAATGTTGGCATGATGGGAGTCAGCAAGGAGGAGTTGGGCGTGATTAAAAGTTTGGGATTTTTGGGTACAGTGAAGACTCATTTGGGCACCAGAAACCTTAACAGATAATCTCACACATTTGAGCCACATACGTCCCTTAATGTAGGTAGGTAGGTAGGTAGGTAGGTAGGTAGGTAGGTAGGTAAGTAGGTAGGTAGGTAGGTAGGTTGGTTGGTTGTTTCCCCCACCTACTTGGGTTAGGGTCTGAGAATCCATTATCAAGGAAAGCCCTAGGGAAGCAAAATCCCTAGGGAAGGGTTTGCAACCACAAAGAGAGGCGTGGCCCAAGCTCACACGCCTAGGGATGGCACTACTCCCTTACCGATGACTGGGACCTCCTAAATCAATTAGCAACCATGCTCATGTCAGTGGTGTCATCTCATCCCTGGAGTACGATTTGGTTTTGGAGTATGATTTGTTTCTTGGTTCTGTTGCCCTAAATCCTGCCTCTCTGACCCCCAGAGCAACATCCAATAGACCTTCTTGCTTTGAAAACAAAAGGATGAATCTAGGTGCTGCCATTTACAATGAAGACCAAACGGAAGTCACCCCGGTTCCTCCCGTTTGCGGAAGGAGTTATCCCACCACAGGTTACATGGAATAAGCAAAACTCTTGGAAGCAGGTGTGGCCCAGCCCTGCCCAGTAAGAAAAAAGCTCAGCTGCACACAGAGACTGGCACTCTCCTCAGACAAACAACAGCTAAAGCTTTAACTCAGGAAACAGATGTATGTTCTGATCTAAGACCTTTTAGCTGGGCCCTGAGAGAGAGAGAGAGAGAGAGAGAGACAGAGAGACAGAGAGACAGAGAGACAGAGAGACAGAGAGACAGAGAGACAGAGAGACAGAGAGACAGAGAGACAGAGAGACAGAGAGACAGAGACAGACAGACAGACAGAGACAGACAGACAGACAGAGAGAGACAGAGAGAGAGAGAGACAGACAGAGACAGACAGAGACAGAGAGACAGAGAGAGAAACACCTCAGTAGATCAGGGTTCTTGTTCCTTCCTTCACTCCCTAGCAGCTACATCAGGTAGATCACAGCTGCCTGTAACTCTAGCTCCAGGGGATCTGTCCTCCTCAGAACATGTACACAAATACCACAAATTTCATAGACACACTCTTCTATTAAAATAACAAGACTCTTCTACCGTTAAATAATTTAAGTAAAATCACCACTGTAGAAACAACAACAACAACAACCCAGGCATATAAGAGTCATGGTTTTTAAGGTTTTAGAATGTGTTTTTAAAATTGAAATACTCTGCTCCCATCTGAGGTTGCTCTAAATGAGGACTAAAAATGAGACTGCAGGGCCGGGCAGTGGTGGCACACGCCTTTAATCCCAGCACTCGGGAGGCAGAGGCAGGCGGATCTCTGTGAGTTCGAGACCAACCCGGTCTACAAGAGCTAGTTCCAGGACAGGCTCCAAAACCACAGAGAAACCCTGTCTCGGAAAACCAAAAAATAAATAAATTAATTAATAAAATAAATTAAATAAATAAATAAATGAGACTGCATCATAGGAAAGTAGGCTGGGGAAAGTCAATTCAGAAGTGCCACATCCCCAGAGTGACAGGTGCATCAGAGCTGCCACGCTCTGACATACGGCGAATGCGAGGAATGATGCACTGTGTGTTTCTAGCCATAGAGAATGCATTTTAAGGATTTCATTTTAAAGTTGACCGCTTTAGAATGAGACTTGATGAGAAGCTAGCATGCAATCTTCTCAAAAATAACTCACCATCAACCTTATACTCTATCTCAGTCCAACACAGTCTCCAACAGCATTAGACTAACTAAGTAACTTAATGACCTCCAACCCTGTAAGATATTTTGGGTGAAGTTTTGTCTGAGTTAAAAAAAAAAAATGGCCGGCCCGGGCGGTGGTGGCTCATGCCTTTAATCCCAGCACTCCACTCGGGAGGGAGGCAGAGGCAGGCGGGTCTCTGTGAGTTTGAGGCCAGCCTGGTCTACAAGAGCTAGTTCCAGGACAGGCACCAAAAACTACAGAACAACCCTGTCTCGAAAATAAAAAAAAAAAAGTAAAGAAAGAAAGAAAGAAAGAAAGAAAGAAAGAAAGAAAGAAAGAAAGAAAGAAAGAAAGAAAAAGAAAACAGTGCTGTCCTAGAAAATGCCCTCTCCCTTTGAACACGGCCCCTCCTTTGGGCTGAGTTTCCCACACAGCTCTGACGATGCAGGAGGATGCCGAGAGCCCAGTTGGTGCCTCAGCCCGATGCCTGCATCTGTGCCTTGGCAGCAGCTATTCATCTCTTGCCACTCAGAGAGAGTCCAATTCCCTTAAGTTTATCCTTCCCTAAGTGCTCATTCACTTCAGAGGACTCAACCCTCATCCTCCGTATCCTCCTGGCCTAATTTCTCATGTTACTGAGTATGAATACCTGTTCAGGAGAGAGAGGAAGGGTCATTCATGAAAAAAGTGAGTGTTCAACTAACTAGCTCCCCATGGGTGAAGGAAGTAGTGAAAAGATTTTAATGACGCAGAGAGAAATTTCTAGTTTTGGAAGGAGGAGATCCTGAACGGCTCCCTCTGTGTCGCAGGAGAGACTCCCGGAAAGGAACCCTCAGGTTCCGGTCGGTCAGTTCGGGGAGAAATATCGGCAAGGAGGTAAAGGCCGTGCCTCATGACATCAGCAGTCCCTTCTCTGGAAATTCTACGGTATCCCAGAGAGCTCTCAGAATTTTGTGATGTCACTCGTGTCCTAGAAATGCCAACTGCCCTCAAGACACACTGTCTCGGTGCCTATAAGACTCACTTCTAGACACGTCGTCTAGACTGGTGAGTCTACTTGCAAGAGAGAGAATGGAGATCGTGGAGAGGCCAGAGGGAGGAAGAAGAAAGCTGGCCCCAGATCTCACAGGCAAACATGGAGAAATAAGTGGTTGGTCCTGGGGAAGACGAAATGAGTTCACCACTAGCAGGGACTAGAGAGATCTCTGGATGTGATGGCTTTGAGACTTCCAGGGCTAGGGCTCAGGAACTGGGAGGTTTCTGGGATGCCCAATAGGCCTGCCTGTCTTGTTTCTCTGAGTTCCTAAAGGGCCAAGCCACATCAAAGATTCATGATAGTTGATTTGACAAAGTCGGGAATAGACAAGGAGTGCGGAAGGAGTCAGTGAGATTTCAATATCAGCATTGCACATCACCCCCCCCCAAGTCCTTTTCGTTGTGGAGCAGTAATAATAGAGAAAGGGGAGTAGTGCTCTGCCAAAGCCCGATTTTTACCATGCCTTATATCACAGCCATTAGCAGGGTTGAGGCATCAAGTGCTGCAGTCAGTCAGTCAGTCAGTCAGTCCTCCTGTGACCCCCTAATGTTTCTGGCTTCCCAGTTACGAATGACACCCTGGTCTCCAGTTCAGCCTGAGAGGAGCTCTTTAGAGCCAATGGATGAGAGAGTGGGAAGAGATTGCAATTTTTTTTCTTTTTCCTTCTTCTTTTGTCTTTTTCCTTTCTTTCTCTGTTTTGCTGTTTTGTTTTGTTTTTCAAGAAAGGGTTTCTTTGTGTATTTTGGTCTGTCCTAATACTCACTCTGTAAATCAGGCCATCCTTGAACTCACGGAGATCTGTGTGTGTAAGTGCTGTGATTAAAGGCATGCCCCCACCCCCACACACCACAGTCCGGCTGAGACTGTAATTTCTTGTTAGTTCTGGGTGTCCTGGGCTGTTAGTAAGTGACGATGGCTCTGTGTTGTGAATCTTTGTGAATCCAGACTATGTTCTGCCCTTCAATGACATGAGTCTGAAGCATCAAGCTAGTGACTTGGGCACCCACCCCTATACTACCTGAGGTCTCTGAAGTCACGGTGCATCCTCTCTATAGCTCTGAATAAGGCTTAGAAAGCCTTCCCCTGGGTCACCTTGTGCAGAGGAAACCAGGTAACCTCTGAGAGACGTGCACCACCTTCCTACAGAAAGAAGGGAGGACTGACTGACTAATACCCACAGAGGGGGAAACTCAAGCCTGCTTGGACAAAGTCTCATCTGTCAGTCACTTCCTGAACAAAAGAAGGAAGGAAGGAAGGAAGGAAGGAAGGACGGAAGGACCACAATTATCTCTCCTTTTGTATCCTTTTTACACACTTCTCATGCTCTGATGAATATTGTGATTCAAGTTGGCTGTGTCCCCTTTTCCATGGCATGTGCACTGTGGCTCTAGATCAAGGAATCAGTTTTTTGGTGTGTGTTGCTCTATCTGGGAGAAGCACCACAGCAGTTGCATACTGACTGAGAAATTTGATTTTTAGGAAATAATTTTTCATATCTGTGAATGGTCTCTCCATAGCCATTCATGTTTCCTTAAACTTGAGTATAGGCATGAATGATCCCTCCCTCCCTCCCTCTTCATGGGAATGAGTGTCTGCTCTTGCATTGGGGGCTCCCCTGGGTGAACCCCAGTTCTCAGCATCTCCAGCCCAACCTGTCACAAGCTGATCACACATTTGCAAACTTGGGATATATTCTGCTGAAGTTTTGGGGTAATGAATTTCATCAATTATGGGACTAAACTTTGTTGTGATCTGACAGGACACTCACTCACCAACAACTTTGTGGTTCCTCCATAATGTGCTTATTTCTGTCAGGGAACTGAAAGCCAGCCAGCCAGCCAGCCAGCCAGCCAGCCAGCACCGTCTTTCCTTGTTTCTCAGTTTGTTCTTATATTCAGTCTCTCCCTCCCCCCCTTCCTTTAAAAAATTTATTTATTTTTATCTTATGTGCATTTGTGTTTTTGCCATGGCTCTCAGGCTCCTGGATTACAGACAGCTGTGAGCTGCCATGTAGATGCTGGGAATTGAACCTTAAACTATCTCTTCAGCCCGACATGGAGCATCTCTCTATATAGCCCTGCCTGCAAAACTTTCAGAGTTCACTCTGCCCCCTGATTAAAGGCATTATGCGTTATGCTTCCTTTTATTGTATATTTAGTGGGGTTTGTGTGTGTGTGTGTGTGTGAGAGAGAGAGAGAGAGAGAGAGAGAGAGAGAGAGAGAGTTTCATTATGAAACCAAAAGTCAGTCAACAACAACGAACTTTGTATTTATTTGTTTGTTCATCCGTAAACATATTTGCTTACTTACTCTTATTTATTTATTTGTTTGTTTGTTTGTTTACAGTGGAAGACTTAATTCAGTACAGAATGATCAGAACGGTAGGGTATCCTTGGGAAAATATCACGATGAGTTTCCCTTCCGAGAGGCTGCTTTCTGGTAAGATGTGAAACCGCAGTTTTAAGCGCCAGCTTTCCACAAGTCCCTTTTCCCAAGGTCAGGCATTTTTTAGATAAGCAAGGGTCTCCATTCATTCCCTTTGAGGAACTCTCAGGTCAGGCCCTGACATTAACATCTGACTGGAGCTTATCGTCAAGGCCAATGGTACACTCCTCAGCCCCTCCCCTCCGTGACCTGAGAAGCCACACCCCACCCCAGTTCACAGGCCCCTCTTAATCTAACTAACTGTACAGCCTCAAAAGTGGCATCTCTTCTCACTGAAATGCTGTTGGCAGCCATTCGATGAATTTATTCTCAGATCAGATCCTGTCCAGCAGGGATGTCTTCTTTCCATGTTTCTTCTTCTTTTGTATGTTGCAGTCATTCCAGATGTGGTGGTATATGATGAGAGAGAGAGAGAGAGAGAGAGAGAGAGAGAGAGAGAGAGAGAGATGGAATTGCTTTTTATTTGAAGAGTTTTAATGATTTAATATTCAGCTATTTCCAGCCTTCTTTACCAGCACATTTATTATTACCAGCGAGCACCTTCCTCTGAAAACATTGGAAACCCCCCCGATCTGTTCATATCATGTGCGCGCGCGCGTGCGT
This sequence comes from Chionomys nivalis, assembly GCF_950005125.1. Taxonomy (NCBI): domain Eukaryota; kingdom Metazoa; phylum Chordata; class Mammalia; order Rodentia; family Cricetidae; genus Chionomys; species Chionomys nivalis. The sequence continues at coordinate 57,382,867 of NC_080107.1, forward strand.
GCGTGCGTGCGTGCGTGTGTGTGTGTCAAATTCCATTTCAGGAGCTGCTTTGCTGACACTCACCCAGCACCAGTGAGATGGAGGCCACCATTTTCTTAGCCGGTTATGTTTCTAGGACAATCAGGAGACAGAAAGAAGGAAGGAAGGAAGGAAAGAAGGAAGGGAGGGAGGGAGGGAGGGAGGGAGGGAGGGAGGGAGAGAAGGAAGGAAGGAAATAAATGATCTACATTCCCAAAGAAAGAAAAAAACTAAGTAAATTTTAAAAATTAAAAAAATTTTAAGAAAGTAAGTAAATACATAAAAATAGACAAATAAGGAATAAATGAATAAAAATAAATAATAATTGAAACATTCAATAATTAATGAGTCAGGCTGAGCAGATACATGAAAGAAGATAAGGAAGTGAAGGAATGAATCAACAAATAAATAAGTAAATAACTAGGTGGGTCATTTTTTAAAGAAGTAAGTAAATGAGATGGGCTGAACAGATAAGTAAGTAAGTAAGTAAGCAAGCAAAGAAATACACAAGAAGTCATTGCTCGATCAAGCAAGCAAGCAAACAAGCAAGCAAGCAAGCAAGCATAGAAAAAAAATGAGACACATCCATTCAATCCATAAAAGACAAAACACGGAAATAAACATGTAAACAGGTCGACCCACCCACGTTCACTCAGCCACCCCACCCACCCAAATCAGGAGGGAGGTCTCTGTCCAGCAGGGCCATCTTCTTTCCAAGTTGCATTCAGTCAGATCTCTGGGCAAACAGAAAAGAAAGTAATTGTTTTCTACTTGAACAGTTTTAATATTATTCAAATGAATTAATATTCAGCTATTTATTCCCAGCCTTATTTACCATGGGATGACCAGCGAGCACCTTCCTCTCACCACACTAGCCTCCTTCTCCCCCGGCCCCATTTGTAGGTGTCATGCATGTGGGAAAGTCAAAAGAGGAGATAGATAGATAGATAGATAGATAGATAGATAGATAGATAGATAGATGATAGATAGATGGATGGATGGATGGATGGATGGATGGATGGATGGATGGATGGATAAATGAATGAATGGATAGATAGATAGATAGATAGATAGATAGATAGATAGATAGATAGATAGATAGATAGATAGATAGATAGAAAGATAGATAGATAGATAGATAGATAGATAGATAGATAGATAGATAGATAGATAGATAGATAGATAGACGGGCAGAGAGAGAGAAAGACAGATGAGACGGACTTGAACAAACTACCAATGCTTTTAGAAACGGCATCTAGTCATCAAGACATGGAAAAGGCCAACTGGTCGACCCACTTTCAATTGGCCAACTGGTCGACCTTGGTACTTAAGCTTTTGAAAGCCAAAGACTTTATCGGACAACTGGTCGACCCGAACTAACAGTGAGAGTGTGCAGAGAGCCAACTGGTCGACCCGGCAGATTTATATTAATATATATATAAAATATATATAGAAAAAAAAAAAGAAAGAAAGAAAGAAATAAAATGTGGTACACAATTGAGTACTACACAGCAGAAAAAGAAACCCGACATCTTGAATTTTGCATGAAAATAAATGTAGCTAGAAAACATTATTTTGAGTGAGGTAACCCAGACAGACCCAGAAAGACAATTATCACATGTACTCACTCATAGGTGCTTTTTAAACATAAAGCAAAGAAAACCAGTCTACAAACCACAACCCCAGAACTTAGACAACCATGTGGACACCAAGAGAGACTTACATAGATCTAATCTACATGGGAAGTAGAAAGCAGAAAAAGACAAGATAGATCTCCTGAGTAAATTGGGAGCATGGGGACCTTGGGGGAGGGCTGAGGGGGGGGAGGGGAGATGCAGGGAAGGGAGCAAAGAAAAAATGTAGAGCTCAATAAATCTCAATGAAAAAATTAAAAAAAAAAAGAAGAATACTCTGTAGACTGTGGCTATATAGACGTCCTGGAAGAAGACGCTGTTGGAACGGATGTGCTCAGATCATCTCTGTGGGGCTATGATTTACAAGTTAACTTTCTAGCTTTTCAGTTGTTGCATGAGGTGACTACAGATTCAATAAAACCCAATTGGATCCTTCCTACTGGTGTAGGCCAGTGTCTCCTGATGACCAGACTTTTTGCTGGGCCCTGAGAGAGAGAGAGAGAGAGAGAGAGAGAGAGAGAGAGAGAGAGAGACAGAGAGACAGAGAGACAGAGAGAGAGAGACAGACAGACAGACAGACAGACAGACAGAGACAGACAGACAGACAGAGAGAGAGACAGAGAGAGAGAGAGACAGAGACAGTTCCGGGTGGCGGAGGCACCAGCAGGCAGGCCTAGGCGGCGGAAGCACCGGCGCGCAGGCAGGCCCGGGCGGTGGAGGCACCAGCACGCAGGCAAGTCCGGGCGGCAGAGGCACCGGCGTGCAGGCAGGCCCGGGTGGCGGAGGCACCGGCAGTCAGGCCCGGCAGGCAGGCCTAGGCGGCGGAAGCACCGGCGCGCAGGCAGGCCCAGGTGGCGGAGGCACCGGCAGGCAGGCCTAGGCGGCGGAAGCACCGGCGCGCAGGCAGGCCCAGGTGGCGGAGGCACCGGCAGGCAGGCCTAGGCGGCGGAAGCACCGGCGCAAAGACAGTTCCGGCTGGCGGAGGCACCGGCAGGCAGGCCTAGGCGGCGGAAGCAACGGCGCGCAGGCAGGCCCGGGCAGCGGAGGCACCAGCACGCAGGCAAGTCCTGACGGCAGAGGCACCGGCGTGCAGGCAGGCCCGGGTGGTGGAGGCACCGGCAGTCAGGCCCGGCAGGCAGGCCTAGGCAGCGGAAGCACCGGCGCACTGACAGGCCCGGGCGGCGGAGGCACCAGCACGCAGGCAAGTCCGGGCGGCAGAGGCACCGGCGTGCAGGCAGGCCCGGGTGGCGGAGGCACCGGCAGGCAGGCCTAGGCGGTGGAAACACCGGCGCACAGACAGTTCCGGGCGGCGGAGGCATCGGCAGGCAGGCCCGGGCGGCGGAGGCACTGGATACAGGATAGTGCGGGCAAGAAACAGTGAAGCTTGCACTGAGAACAGATTGCCCCGCTACAATTAAATCAAACCCAATAGATAGCATCGGTAAGAGGAGATGGGCAGACGCCAAGGCAAGAATTCACCCAACAATCTGAAAAACAACATGAAAACACCAGAACCCAATGATCTTACAACACAAGGACTTGAACACCCTATCACAGGAGAAGAGGAAAAAACTGACTTTTTGAAAGCAATAGAGTCCCTTAAACAACATGTAAAAAACGCCCTCATAGAAATGGATGAGAAGTATAACAAAAAGTTTGAAGAAATGAGTAAATATGTAAATGATACCCTGGGAAGCCAAGAAAAAACGATCAAACAGGTAATGGAAACAGTCCAAGAATTGAAAACTGAAATGGAAGCAAGGAAGAAAACACAAACTGAGGACCAGCTGGATATGGCAAATACAGGTCAACGAGCAGAGACTACAGAAACAAGCATAACCAACAGAATACAAGAGATAGAAGAAAGAATCTCAGATTCTGAAGACAACATAGAGAAAATAAACGGACTGATCAAAGAAAACACCAAAACCAACAAATTCTCATCACAAAACATTCAGGAAATATGGGACACAATAAAAAGACCAAACCTAAGAATAATAGGGATAGAAGAAGGAGAAGAGGCACAGCTCAAAGGTCCAGAAAACATTTTTAACAAAATTATGGAAGAAAACTTCCCCAACATAAAGAAAGATATTCCTTTGAATATTCAAGAAGCATACAGAACACCAAACAGACTGGATCAAAAAAAAACGTCCCCTCGCCATATAATAATCAAAACACAAAATATACAGATTAAAGAAAGGATATTAAGAGCTGCAAAGGAAAAAGGCCAAGTAACTTATAAGGGTAAACCGATCAGACTTACACCTGACTTCTCTATGGAAACCATGAAAGCCAGAAGGTCCTGGATAGAGGTACTACAGAAACTAAGAGACCATGGATGCAAACCCAAACTACTATACCCAGCCAAGCTATCGTTCACTATCAATGGAGAAAACAAGACATTCCAGGATAAGAACAAATTTAAACAATACGTTGCCACAAATCCAGCCCTACAGAAAGTAATAGAAGGAAAATCACAACCCAAGGAATCCAACATTGCCAACACTGCCTACAATAACCCAGGCATCTAGCGACCCTTCAACAGCACAACTCAAAGAAGGGAGACACACAAACTCTTCTACCAAAAGCAGTAAGAATAACCGGAGTTAACAACCACTGGTCATTAATATCACTTAATATTAATGGTCTCAATTCACCAATAAAAAGGCACAGGCTAAGAGATTGGATACGAAAACAGGATCCAACAGTCTGCTGTTTGCAAGAAACTCATCTCAACCACAAAGACAGGCATCTACTCAGAGTAAAGGGTTGGGAAAAGGTTTTTCAAGCAAATGGTCCTAAGAAAAAAGCAGGTGTGGCCATACTAATTTCTAACAAAACTGACTTCAAACTAAAATCAATCAGAAGAGATCGACAGGGACACTTTATACTCATAACAGGAACGATTCAGCAGGATGAAGTCTCAATCCTGAATATCTATGCCCCTAATATAAAAGCACCCACTTATGTAAAAGAAATATTGCTAAAACTCAAGGCAGACATCAAATCACACACACTAGTAGTAGGAGACTTCAACACACCTCTCTCACCAATGGACAGGTCAATCAGACAGAAAACTAATAGAGAATTAAGAGAATTGTTGGAGGTAATGAATCAAATGGACTTAACAGACATCTATAGAACACTCCACCCAAATAGGAAAGAATACACCTTCTTCTCTGCAGCTCATGGAACCTTCTCGAAAATTGACCACATACTTGGAAACAAAGGAAACCTCCACAGATACAAAAAAATATCAGTGTCCACATGTGTCTTATCAGATCACCACGGATTAAAGTTAGAAGCCACCAACAAAGCTACCCCCAGAAAGCTGACAAACTCATGGAAACTGAACAGTCAACTACTGAACCACACCTGGGTCAAGGAAGAAATTAAGAAAGAAATTAAAGTCTTCCTTGAATTTAATGAAAACAAAGAGACAACATACTCAAACCTGTGGGACACGATGAAAGCAGTGCTAAGAGGAAAGTTCATAGCACTAAGTGCCCACTTAAAGAAAACGGAGAAAGCATACATTGGGGACTTAACAGCACACCTGAAAGCTCTAGAAAAAAAAGAAGCAGACGCGCCCAGGAGGAGTAGAAGACTGGAAATAATCAAACTGAGGGCAGAAATCAACAAAATAGAAACACAGAAAACAGTCCAAAGAATCAATGAAACAAAAAGTTGGTTCTTGGAGAAAATCAACAAGATTGACAAACCCCTATCCAAACTAATTAAACGACAGAGAGAGAACACGCAAATAAATAAGATCAGAAATGAAAAGGGGGACATAACCACAGACACAGAGGAAATTCAGAGAATCATTAGATCTTACTACAAAAGCCTGTATGCCACAAAACTGGAAAATGCAAAAGAAATGGACACTTTTTTAGATAAGTACCATATACCAAACCTAAACCAAGACCAGGTGAACGATCTAAATAGACCTGTTAGTCGCGAAGAAATAGAAACAGTTATCAAAAATCTCCCTTCCAAAAAAAGCCCAGGGCCAGATGGTTTCAATGCAGAATTCTACCAGAACTTCCAAGAAGAGCTAATACCTATACTTCTTAATGTATTTCACAATATAGAAACAGAAGAGTCATTGCCAAATTCCTTTTATGAAGCTACAGTTACCCTGATACCAAAACCACACAAAGACCCAACCAAGAAAGAGAATTACAGGCCTATCTCACTCATGAACATCGACGCAAAAATTCTCAATAAAATACTGGCAAACCGAATCCAAGAACACATTAGAAAAGTTATCCATTATGATCAAGTAGGCTTCATTCCAGAGATGCAGGGCTGGTTCAACATACGCAAATCTATCAATGTAATCAACCATATAAATAAACTGAAAGAAAAAAACCATATGATCGTTTCATTAGATGCTGAAAAAGCATTCGACAAAATTCAACACTCCTTTATGATAAAGGTCTTGGAGAGATTAGGGGTACAAGGGGCATACCTAAATATAATAAAAGCTATTTACAGCAAGCCGACAGCTAACATTAAATTAAATGGAGAAAAACTCAAAGCCATCCCACTAAAATCAGGAACACGACAAGGATGTCCACTCTCTCCATACCTCTTCAATATAGTGCTTGAAGTTCTAGCAATAGCAATAAGACAACATAAGGGGATCAAGGGGATCCGTATTGGAAAGGAAGAAGTTAAGCTTTCATTATTTGCAGATGATATGATAGTATACATAACCGACCCCAAAAACTCTACCAAAGAACTCCTACAGCTGATAAACACCTTTGGTAATGTGGCAGGATACAAAATCAACTCCAAAAAATCAGTTGCCTTCCTATACACTAAGGATAAGGAAGCAGAGAGGGAAATCAGAGAAGCATCACCTTTCACGATAGCCACAAATAGCATAAAATACCTTGGGGTAACTCTGACCAAGGAAGTGAAAGATCTATTTGGCAAGAACTTTAAGTCTTTGAAGAAAGAAATTGAAGAGGACACCAGAAAATGGAAGGACCTCCCTTGCTCTTGGATTGGGAGGATCAACATAGTAAAAATGGCAATTCTACCAAAAGCAATCTATAGATTCAACGCAATCCCCATCAAAATCCCATCAAAATTCTTCACAGATCTGGAGAAGACAATAATCAACTTTATATGGAAAAACAAAAAACCCAGGATAGCCAAAACAATCTTATACAATAAAGGATTGTCTGGAGGCATTACCATCCCTGACTTCAAACTCTATTACAGAGCTACAGTACTGAAAACGGCTTGGTACTGGCATAAAAACAGAGAAGTCGACCAATGGAATAGAATAGAAGACCCTGACTTTAGCCCACAAACCTATGAACACCTGATTTTCGATAAAGGAGCTAAAAGTATACAATGGAAAAAAGTGAGCATCTTCAACAAATTGTGCTGGCAAAACTGGAAGTCAATCTGTAGAAGAATGAAAATAGATCCATATATATCACCATGCACAAAACTCAAGTCCAAATGGATTAAAGACCTCAATATCAGTCCAAACACACTGAATCTGATAGAAGAGAAAGTGGGAAGTACTCTACAACACATGGGCACAGGAGAACACTTCCTACGTACAACCCCAGCAGCACAAACACTAAGGACATCATTGAATAAATGGGACCTCCTGAGACTGAGAAGCTTCTGTAAAGCAAAGGACACTGTCACTAAGACAGAAAGGCAACCCACTGACTGGGAGAAGATCTTCACCAACCCCGCAACTGACAAAGGTCTGATCTCCAAAATATATAAAGAACTCAAGAAATTAGACCGTAAAAGGTTAATCAATCCAATTATAAAATGGGGCACTGAGCTGAACAGAGACTTTTCAACAGAAGAAGTTCAAATGGCCAAAAGTCACTTAAGATCATGCTCAACTTCCTTAGCAATCAGGGAAATGCAAATCAAGACAACATTAAGATACCATCTTACACCGGTCAGAATGGCTAAAATCAAAAACACCAATGATAGCCTCTGCTGGAGAGGTTGTGGAGAAAGGGGCACTCTCATCCATTGCTGGTGGGAATGCAAACTTGTGCAACCACTTTGGAAAGCAGTGTGGCGGTTTCTCAGGAAAGTCGGGTTCAACCTACCTCTTGACCCAGCAATACCACTATTGGGAATATACCCAAGAGATGCCCAAACATACAACAAAAGTATATGCTCAACTATGTTCATAGCAGCATTGTTTGTAATTGCCAGAACCTGGAAACAACCTAGATGTCCTTCAATGG